>NC_056746.1:1289234703-1289409703 GCF_019279795.1 Protopterus annectens | reverse complement strand
GGCACTGGGTTAAGTAGCCTGGAGCTGACAAAAATTAATTTTGTGGGTTTAGAATGATAAAATGTAAGGAAATAACCACTGCAAAGCGGGGTACCAGGCGTGGCACAGAGTTGTTTCTGTGGCACTGATGAGCCTCAGGAATACATGTGGTGCAAGAGAGTAAAAATTGGACAGACTTTGCAACAGCTGTTTCTGGAACTGATGATAAATTGGTTTCTGTATCATGGAACTTTTTATTTTGTAGATTATGAGAAATTTGATAGCTGCCAGGGATGGATTAAAGGGAAAGACTTGAGGTGGAAACTCTAGGGGAGTAAACTGGGACCCTGATTGCAGATAACTGGAGAAAACAAATGGAGATGGTAGGTGTAAAGAGCAGCTGCAATCAGGGTTTAATGTTAGTGGGGAGGAACTGGGTAGAGATGCAGTATGTTTGTGGGAAGAATGGAAATGTGTCTTAAAAATAAAGCTGAGATATTGATGCAGACTGCTAGTATGTGAACAGTACCAAGCTATATTGATGCAGACTGGTAGTATATGAACAGTACCAAGCTATATTGATGCAGACTGGTAGTATGTGAACAGTACCAAGCTATATTGATGCAGACTGGTAGTATGTGAACAGTACCAAGCTGCAGGTAAAGTCTTGCTGCTTTGTAGGAAGAAGCATTTTTGCAGTAATCTAATTTTACTTCAGATCCTAGACATAGGTAAAACAGCCAAATTAAATGTGCAGTTAAGCTAGTCTTAGTCTCCATTACATGGATATAGGTGGCACCTTCTTTGGGTGATGAATTATCCTCTCAGCTGGGGCATAGCTCTTTCTCATATCATGATTCCATTGATTGAAGTGGCTAAGAATGTTGTTTAAATGCTCCTTCAAGGAGAGGCTCTGCTTGAATCTATTTAATGTTAGTGCACAAATGTAATTGAATTATGTTCTGCTTTTGATTGAATGGAAGGAAACATTTGAAAGACCTAGGAAGTTTTGTTACATGGAGTTTGGTAGTTGTGCTTACGTTCATAGGTAGACACCAGGCCATTGGTTTGTGAGGATCTTAAGAAGCATAGAAGCACATTCCCATGGTAGTTTTTTGGCCCTTAAGTTTTGCATATGAATAACCTAGAGGTGGGCAGAACAAAGATATTTTAGAACATTTACTGGTTGCCCCTATCCTTAAGGGGTGTAGGTGCTAAACTTTGAATGAATTTGTGGCTTCTCATCCATTCATCCAAATTACCTTTTAATAGAGTAAGCAAAGTTTTATGCATTAGTATTGGCCCTTTCATGGGACTGCAGGGAGCTGAGTCACCACATATATTTGTCCATGTCTTATTCTTTTTGAATGTTTGAATGTTGTGACACACTGGTCCCTCTTTCTGGAGCTTAATGTAATGAAGTTTTCAGACATCACTACCTGATAGTCGTGTAAAAGGGAGGGGGGTGAAAGATTGTCACATCTGTCTGTTGCCTGAAGCTGAAAACACTTCACAACTTTGTTGTCTGTATTATTTTTAGAAAACTGTATAAAGTAAGCTGCATTTTAAATACTATTTGAACTTAATGTGTTTTAGATGTGATGGGAGGATGGTCATTCTATTTAGTGACTATGTCATTTTTCCTAAGTCAGTTATATTGGCATCTTATGTTAATCCTATTGCCTTTGTATGATATATGGTTAAAGATAATGCAAAAATGTTTATATCAAAAATTTCCAATAAAAAAAGTAATAAAAAAGTCAATAACAGCAATTACTCCTCAAATGTAAAGGAAAACTCCAGGTCTTTAAAACTGACCTCTTTTTATCCCTTTTTTCTGCTTCTTGTTTTCCTCTCATAGATGGACTTTGTTTTCTTTTTGCATCAGGAACTTATTTTATGAATATCAGCTATTAAATCTGTTTATCATGTATTTGCCAGATGTTTTGTACCTCCTGTCATGACCCTGTCATACACCATGGTTCGTTAACAGCTCAGAGACATGTAAACTCGTGTTAATGTTGACAGCCATTGATGATGTAATGCAATTGTCATTCAATAGTGATGCACAATCACTCATCATCAACAATGACACACAGACTCAGTTTGTAGAACTGTTTCCTGACTAAATGAAATAAGAAAAGCATGTGCATTCTGTTGACAAACTGTTCCACAAAAAGTATCACAGACAGAAGCTATAAAATAAAAGCATCTTCACACTACTGTTTAATAAATTCTATGCCAGAGAAAAGTAGGCAAAGAAAGTGCTAGAAAACAGAAATGTTCCCTACAGGGACTCCCCAACACACACAGGTGCACACACAGACGCGCGCGCACACGCACACACACACACACACACACACACACACACACACACACACACACACACACACACACACACCTTGCACATAAGCTTTGCCTCTATACCTGTGATTAGCATGCTATCAGCTGTAACAAGTCAGAATAAAATTCTTATCCGTTGTAATCTTTGAGCTGAAAATATAAATGGCAGTTACACTGAAGTTTTGAAGAAAATTTCGTCATCCAAAATCTGTGTAATTGCACTATATTATCAGCAATAATGTTGGAAATCAAGCATTGACAAATGTCTTAGTATAAATGAATATATAAACATTGCTACTTAAAATACAGTGACATTAAAATAATGTAAAGCTATGAGTCATTATAATCTACAGTATATCCAACACAGTGTAGTCATTCATTATTTTTCCTGAGCATCTCTCATGCAGGCTTAGAAGTGGTAATGCTTCCCCCAAAATAGTCATTTATGGTTGCAGGCAGTGAACACTGATAATGTGTTCATTTCTCAAGTTGTATGGGGTAGTACTCAAGAGATGGGTGTATTTTTAGCATGGTGAGTAAGGGCAAAAGTATGAGGTTTGAATGCAAAATAAAAATGTCTGGCTATACCCTTGAAACTCCTTTATGCATGCATCCTGCAGTTACTACAGCCAGCAAAACATAAGAACAATTCCCATTCGCTGCTATCATCTGATTTATAAACTATAATTAGAGTAATGCATAGCCCTAACCTGGAAACTGCCTGTTAAGTATAGGTTGCAGAATTCTTCTGCCATTTGATGGGGGATTCCAGAAAAATGTTAGCAGTGGCCTTCAAGGTAAATGGGAAAAGTGTTGGAAGGTTGGAATAACTCTTCTTGAATTAGATCTATGTCACTTGATCAAATTCTTCTTTGACTGAATCACAAATCTCTGAACACAATTAAATTAAATCTCATTTTACTGAATTAAAATTGCTAGAAAGTATTCTACACAAAAAATATTAAAAAAAGTTCTTGCAGGATGACAAGCCTTCCTGTAAACACCTCACTCCCAATGCTCAAGTCCAATGCACAACTATTGAGAAAATAAAACAAACCACAGACAGTGAAACTGTGCTGGCAGACAAACAAAAATGTCTACAGGTCTGGGAGTGCGACATGACAGTGGTCATTGCCAATGCACACATACTCTTCTAGACTAACTTCCCTAATAACTCCTATGATCAAAAATGATACAAGAACATACAGTCTATACACATTCATGCTTTTCTATCAATTATGATTCAAATGAGATTTTAGTCAGTTTTATCTGACCATCAATTACATGGACCAGTTGCATTATAATTATTATTTTAATGAGAACATGCAGTCGTATCGTACAACGGGATGCTTATGGTATAGGAGGGTCATCCCTTTACAAAACAGGATACTGGTAAGGCTATTTCTGGAGGCCTGTGCTGACTTCCAGCATTCATACGGATGAAAAGAAAGTCTGCTGGTGGAGATCACTCTGTGAATTCTTTTCCACTCGTTTGCCCCTGCTGCCCTCTGATCAGCCCCCTTTCTGCCAATTAATCCATTTGTTCCTGCTCACCAATGACAACAGCTGCCCAAGAGGGTCGATCATTTAGTAGCCTTTAAGGATGGTTTTCAGTCTGTCAATTTTTTTGCAACCCTAACATCCCCATGCATGCTCAACATCATGAAGGAAGGGGGTGTACAGTGGGCTTTCTGCAATGGATGATCCCTGATTTCATCAAGGGACATTGCCATCAAGCATCCCCACCCACCAACCCCAAAGCATGAGAGGTCGTATCCCAAGTCTTCACCAGGGAAATTCCACCTGATCACTGTGTCCTCTAAGTGTGCATAACCTTTCACTCTCCCCAGCAGAGATGAGCAAGCCAAGCCATTTCAGTCATCCTCAATTCCTGCCTCCTCCAGTACCAGAGTTGATAATGAAACCCTAGTAACCTGAGCTGCAGTCAGGACTTCATCTCTGTGCGGCACAGACCCAAGCTTACACAATAGAGACATGGCAAAATGATAAGGCTGAATATGGGAGGTGGAATTAAAAAATAATAAGTCAAAGGGACAAAGCTGAACATAATGACAGGGAAAAGGAAACGGGGGGCAAGTGAAAGAATGATTCTAGTCTGAGTTAAAGGAACACTGGCTCTTACAGAGGACAGCAGAAGTGTGGAATACATTACTATTGACTCACAAACTGTAGATTAATCTAGGAATTTAAGAATAACTTGTACAGATGGACTACATCATCGGTGGGGGAGCTGCAGTGATAAACAAAACACATAAATGGACCTGAAAAACGCAGGTCTTCTCTTATTAAGATGCTTTTGTGTTTACATACTCTCATATCCCTCTGGTAAATACAAATGTTTCCGATAAACTTGTAACATAATATTACTTCACCCCCCCACATTCCCAGCTCACATACTGACACCCCCCAAAAAAAAATCACCCATGAATAAATCCTAAAAGCACTATCCAAAAACAAGAACACTTTTTTTCTGAGGGGCCAGATAACATATTCCAGGATGCCTAATGCTAGCCTGAAACAGGACCCGGCAACCTTCCTACAGAAACTACTTAATATTAACCTCCAAAACAGGGATTTTGCCAGATGAATGGAGAGCATCAATGGTCATCCCCACTGCACAAAGGTGGGGTGTCAATGGACTTGTGTAATTATAGACCAATAAGTCTGAGCAGTCTCACATGTAAAGCTAGGGAAAGGATCATTATGAAATTAATACATAAGAATATCAGCAACTTACAAACCCTTGACCCAGCCAGTCTGATTTTGTCAAGGGCAGATCCTGCTTAACATATCTGTCTTCTTTAAGAAGGTTAGTTAAGCAATGGATGGGGGAAAAATCAATACACACTGCATATCTAGAGCTTACAAAGGCATTCAGCACTATCCCAGTCTTTAGCGTAGTTGATAAACTCACTCAGCTAAATGTAAATCCCAATATAATTCATTAGATAGAAAACCCAAGAAATTAGGGTGGGTGGTTCTACATCCTCCTTAATGCCTGTCACTAGTGGTGACCCCAGGGGTCATGCCTTGGGCCACTCTTCTTTGGCATTTACTCCTTGGTGGTCAAAATTACTGTTAAGGGATTATGGCTGACCATGTTTGCAGCTGACTGTAAACTTGGTGCTGTCATAAACTCTTTAGAAGACACCAAGATCCTCCAAGATGGCCTTTCCCAAACAAACAGCTGGTGTCAAAACCATGGCCTAAAACTAAATGTCAAAAAAATGTATTATAATAATGATTTCCCTTGTAACTATCAGTTCAACAACACACCCCTGAATATTGAGCCAGTAGTTAGAGACCTGGGAACCCACACAGACAATGAGCTGTCCTTTGATCATCATGTATCCACTATTGCAAGAAATTATTTTTTCATTGTGCATTTATTAGTAAGGATATGGCATTCAGGTCCATAGATGTCAATATATGTCCACTATATTCAGCACTTATTCGGCTGATCATTGACTATAATTTCCCCTTTGGTATGTACCTGTCCAGACATTTGACACAAGCTGAATACAACCACAATGCTTTCTCATCAAGAAAACGAAGGGCCTAAATCATATAAGTTACACTGACCATCTCAAAGCCCTGTCCCTCTCATCAGTATCTTACAAGCTACTGATGGGTGACATCTGCCTCAATTACAGATCCTTAACTGACCCCATCTTTTCAGACCTACTGCATGTCCGTGAGCCCAACAGTGGCATAAACACCTGCTCAAGAGATCACAATTGCTTCTGCAACATAGTTTATTTATTTACATTATTTATTTATTTGTCTATCATTTGTTGGCTGGGTTAGTCCCACTAGGCTAATGGCTTCTTTTCTATGGAGACAAGCAGTAGTATTTATAGTACTAGGGGAAATTTGGCCAGGGCATTGGGGAACTTTGCCTACTCTTTTTGATAGGTGTTGTGGGAGCTTTTAAATCCAGCGGAGCCACCATCAGCTCAAGCCAGATGGAGCCCTGGTTTAGTGTATCTTCCAGAGGACAACACACTCAGGAGTGCAGCATCTCCCTAACGCTACACTGCAATGTCAACTATTGATCTACCTGGTACGGAAATACATAGAATCAATAGAACATGTTGGAGGAATAAATATGTATCACAGAAAAATACCATTTCACTGGAACTGTCTTCTTCTTCACATAAAACAAAGTATGTGCCTTACCCTGTTGAAGCATAATCTGCATGAATGGATGCAAAACCACAAGTGCACCCCTGGATTAAAACCCCCTTTCCTTATGGATAGGGGTAACTTGTAAATGCCTGCCCAAGCTCTGCATTATTGCTACCTAAAATACAAAGGCTCTGGGTTGTTTATATGCGAGAGCTAGAAAAAAAATACTTGTTGAGAATACATGGCTAGTTTTCTGAAGATTCTCATTGATCAGTAACCTAGTAAGTACCTATGAACCTGTATTATTTTTGTCTAATCATTTTTTTTATTATGTTTGCACTTTTATACCATATCTATCCTAGTAGCTGATGTTTTCTTGTCTCATATGCTCCTTAAGATCAGTGCATGGCACATTAAAGGCACATTTATATTTATAACCCTTTCTATATGTCATTGTGGGTGTTAGTAGTTGTACGTGTATGTATCTTCAGAGACTGTATGAAAGCATGAGTTAAAAAAAAACAAAAAGAGGACCAATTACATTAAAAATGCAGATGTTTTATGAAAAACACCAGGATATCTTGTTTTATTGTATTGTCAACTTCACCAGCTGTACTGCATAGCATGCAATGCTTTCAAGCATTTAAAGGTGCGTGTCTCACATGCACACACATGCTGAAGTATGTCTTTAACAAGTATACATTACTGACTTGCAAATGGAAATGACATCTCAGTTTTCCTTTAACAGCTGGTACGTGAGAACTGTATATGCAAATGCTGCAGTAGCTTGTACAGTATACGTATAATAGGCAAAAACATCTATCACGTATGAAGCTACTCGACCGGTAAAGAAGGTATGTATAATGCTGAGCAGAGTCTACAGCTGCATTACCAGTTCAGGCTGCTTCTTGTCTAAGCAGGCAAGATAAGAAGAAAGGAAAAAATAATGGCAACTGTGGAAAGAAAAGTGAGAAACAGGTAAGTTATCTCTCAGCAAGAGAGTTTAAGATACAGTCTCTTGCAATCATCTTGTGATTATCTAGGCTTTTTTTTCTGTAGAAACCTGCCAAGATTAAGATGAGTGTAATAACAAACCCAAACAAAGAGCAGCTTGGTTAAACACAGTGCCGTGGCATTACCAGCTTGAACATAATAGTCCAGATCTCCATTATTAGCTTCACCATAGGTGGTATTAATTAATGGAACAGACACTGAGTAAATATCATTAATACAAGGGAACTAGCACTTTCTTTCCACCTATGCTGATGTGCAAGAGAGGAGTTTGCTAAATGAGGATGTGAGCAGCATGTCTGATAACACGGACGATTCAGGTTATGACCTGCTAATGAGCTGCTTGCTGTAGCTCAGAGTTTAATTCTCGCAGCCTCCAGCTTTATTTCTCTCAACGTCCAGTTTCAGTCAGTGTGACTCTGAGCAAGTCACTTAACCAGACGGTGGTCCCACGTTGCCCCTGAAAGGGGAACCCCTGACCAGTGGGATTGCCTGAATAATAAATAAAATTATTTATCTGTTCAAATACTGGTAGCTTGAAAGGAACCCTGAAATGTATAGCTCTCTTCCAGATGCTTCCAGAAGGGGACTCAATGATATGACTGAAGATCTGCCATCAAGCATAAAACCATGTTAGCAGAAAATTACAAAATAAATCCACACAGGCCTGCAGCACCACAATATTCCAGCATGATGCAGATGTCATTGGCAGACGTAAGCTTGACAAGATACAAATGTGATGAGAACAGGATCATTTAGGCTCAAGAAGAAGTATTTTTAATAAAAAAATTCATTTGTTGTATTTTGACAGAACACGGATTTCAAATTAAAAATTACCAAGATTACAAGAAAAGTGTACCCTGAATAAAGCCTGTAGGTGGGAAGATAGAATGTTGATCAGCAGATCACATTAAATGGAATGGAATGACAAATAATGAGGCAAAAAAGGGTGTAAATCCATAGTACAGACTGAGGGAAGGGAAACAGAGTGGGACAAGTACTGTGAAGGTAAATGGGACATGTAGTGGAGATGACAAAAAATGCTCCGATGTGCAATTGGTTGTGAACTAATTCAAGAATTAGAGGCCAGCCCAGTGGCCCAAATGAACATTTGTAGCACTTTTACCTTGGTTTGACTAGATACTCAGATGACAAAGCACCATAAAAGCCCAACTCCAGAATGTGATAGCTTCAGGCATTCTGTCACTCAAAGTTTTGTTCTAATGGGATCAGTTAATGCATAATGCAAGGATTCCCTGGAGCTTAATGTCAGTAGAAAAGACAGAAACAACATTTTAAAAAGAAAAAAGGATCAGAACAAAATGGAGGCTTATTGCACTCTAGAGAATGTATATGCTGAAGACTATATTTAGGAACATATAGATCACAAAACCATAAAATCCTTGTAGACCTTTAAGCAGCCACACTTAAAATTTCTGGTTTCCCTTTGCAAACATTTAATAGTGATCATCTCCTTAACTGAGAAGAGATGAATGCGATAACACTGGCATAAATCTTTGTCTACCCATCCAGTCAAGATTAGCCTTAAAGGTAGTCAAAGTAGCACTTTGGTTGACATGTAATAATAAATTATTTCTGTAGGCTATGGATACATTGAATTGGAGGCCTATTCCTCCAGAAAGTCTTATTTGTTGATTATTTGGGTAGCTAGAGCAGATATTGGTAGAGCTACTTATGTTGCAAAGAAAGAGGAGGTCAGATAGGACCGGGTGTTTCATGGCTTAAAAAGCCAGACACAGGTCACCTCAGAGTAAATTTAAGGCCTTACATTTTATTGGTTAGAAGTCTTCGGGCCTTTCCAGTTGAGCAATATGCATGGATATTTACAAGGCAAAGAAAGCACAGTATTCAGTGATAGTTCTGATAAGGGAAGAGTGCAGTGGTTTGATGACTTCTTTGGGTCTTGAAAATATTCTCTTGGAAATTAACTGGACCCAATAGAAGTACTTCCTGACCATGGTGGAAACATAATGATCAGCTGAGAGAGTTTTCCACCTAAGTATCCAGGTATCATATGATCATGTATGTCTAAAGAGGAGCACAATTTATAAAATGTGAGATGAGGACAGTTTTTTTCTTAATACTACTACTCTGCAGTTTTTAGCATTTAGGTTGAGACCATTTTGAGCACACCAGATATATGCATATTCCAGCCCTTGCTGAATCTATTTGTATCCCAATATCGCCCAGTTTGCAGTTATTAGCAAACTCAGTCAACCACATTCCCTGTGGCACCCCACTAGTAACAATTTTTTACGTTCAGAGCGGGTGACAGCAACTTTCATAATTTGGGACAATGTATGCTGTCTGATACCATTTTAGCCTTTGACAGGGATTCTAAGATGTGTTATAGTAAAAAAAAAAACTGCTGGGTTCTCATTCATAATGAACAGGAGATAGAAATGGAAAAATAAAATGGCTGCATTTCTGGTGAATTTGTGGCATTATGTTTTCATAGTGGTTTCTAAGTATGCAATAACAGCTTCCATTTAACTGGTTGAAGTCTGTCAGTTAGCAGAGAGGATTAAGACTATGAGCTATTATATTAACAAGTTGCTTTCTGTGGTTCAAGGTTTAATTGTCCCATCCTCCATTTGTCTACTGTGTGACCTTGAACAACTTACTTAACCAGACAGTGCTTTGTGGCAACTGAGAAACTCAGCTAGGGAACTCACTCCTCTCCTGGTCCTCAGGCCTAGTAACAAACAACCTGTGAACTTTATGTTGATGCCCGATGTTCCCAGTGCAGTTTATCCAACTTAATATCTTTCTGTCTGCATTTCCTATTCTAATATTAGCACAGTAAGATCACAGTTAAAAGTGAGTTAAACTTTACAGGGTGCAAAAAAGTTTCTTGTTTCCACATGGTTGAACAACTGAGAAGTTAGTATATTTCAGTAAAGGAGTGAAGAGACAAAGCCACCCAGATGAAGGATCTAAAGGGGCCAAGCAAAAACTGTATTAATGTTGAACAGCATGCTGTTTTGGGTGACTTGATTTGTTGATGGTGACTGGCAGTTATGGAGTCATGCATTTGATAGTCAAATGGTCATTGCTAAGTAGCCAAGTATCAAGCCATGCAGACTCTGTGAAATTTAAAAGTGAGAGCATTATTAAAAGCAAAAGTTGAATACAAAAGATTTGTTCTGTATTTCCTCAAACAGGTAGCTAAATAGTAAATATCAACCAAGAGTGGAGTTCCTCATGAATGGAATGCATTCATGTCTTATGACATTTGTTACAAATATGCAAATAGCAGATACAACTGATGTGATGAGACAACATACAACAATGTGTACAACACATTACCATTAGTCAAGAGATTTACAAAAAAGTGTGGATTCGAAAATACTGTCACCTTCCCCACCTTTTGTGGTTCTAATAAATCTGATAAAGATTCTAACATTTGCAATCCACTAAGTGAAACAGAGCTGATCATCTGCGTTTGTCATACCTAGTACAGTAAGTTCATTGGTTTCTTTAATGTAAGCATTCTACCTACCTGCATCCTTGTGATAATATATATGCATATATAAAGTTTACTTTTACTTGCTCGAGACTTGGAATATTGAATCAAGCACTTCAAACTTTGAACGCTGACACTCAGAATGTCAAATACCAACATTAACAAATGTCCGAACTTGCCGCCTTTCTGGACCCAAGTTAGCATTTGATCCTTAGTCCAGAGAGGTAGGGTGTTTATATTTGGTGTCTGCTCACACATGTCTGTATTTGGTAGTCCAAGATTCTGCATATGGTTTTGCTCACTGCTGGACTTGGCATTCTGAGTCTTGAGCATATAACAATGAACTGGTGCATGCATGTACATAAATATATATATATATATATAGATAGATAGATATAGATATATATGTGTGTGGGTGTGTATAATTGTGTATATATATATATATATATATATATATATATATATATATGTGTGTGTGTGTGTGTGTGTGTGTGTGTGTGTGTGTGTAGACACACATAGGCATAACATACATATGTACATGTGTGTACATACATGCATACATAAAAAAATATAAATCAAATGTTTTGTGAGACTATTTCCAACCACTTAGCTATTCAGATTGTACAAGTATGTACATGTGCTCAGCAAACCTACCCTGTGATTCAGAAAGAATACTTACCACACGTATAAGCAGCCTACCACAAGTAGGTCAATTTATCAGATCTCATAAAATGCATTTCAGGGATACATTTAATTTGTATGTCTCTGAATCGCCGCCCATAATTGTTGCCAGAGTTAAACAGCATTTTCGGAGGTAATTACCACTGGTGACCCATGCACTATCTGGGAAAAGCCTTATTCACTGACCCACTCACATGTAAGCATTTTTCATACACACACACACACACACACACACACACATATATGCAAGTGCGTGCTCTCTCACACACACACACACACACACACACACACACACACACACACACACACACACACACACACACAGGCATTCATTCAGTATGACACCAACCACATTTAGATAAACTCAAGGACACGCTCACTTATACATGGCGCACATGCATACAGAAACATACACTCTCAATCCCCCACCTAACCCCCTTTTGTTACCACCTAAGAAAATACGCATGCACACACATGCACACACACACATACACACACACACACACACACACACACACACACACACACACACACACACACACACACGCACACACACACACACACACAAAGTCATCTGGCACCATTCACCCCAGAAGAAATGTTCACATAGCCACACACACACACACACACACACACACACACACACACACACACACACACACACACACACACACACACTCACTTCCTTAAAATTGCAACATGGTCTCTCCCATTGACTATAAAGAGGGAACACAGCATTATGGCTCTGTTAATTATCAGATTCAGCTATGCTATTTATGTAGCTGGGCTATTCTCTGAATCATTCAGTAACATAAATCCCTTCCCACAGGCAGCTCTGGGTGAGAGCACAAAGCTAATTATCATCAGACACTCCATCGGAAGGCCTTCCTTGGTGATTTTTCTGACCATGTAAAATTACTGAGGTGGGCCTGTCTCTGAATCAGAAAGGATTACTGTGAGGGGTTGGCCACTCGTGTTAGGCCTTACCACTTCTGGTAACTCTTTCTGAATCTCAGGGCTACTCTGTAAAATTCCTAAGCTCTGATTCACTAAGACATACAATTTATGTGTCTTTATATGGCAATAATGTTCCAGATAGCAATTCTTAATGACATGTCAATATTATCAGATTTTAAAAACAACAAAATACGCTTCTTCTTCTTTTTTCAGCTTTTCCCGGTTAGGCTATATTTTCTAATTTAATATTTTGTCTAAATACATGTATATGCCTTGGTTTACCATCTATACCTACAATGAATAATCTACATAGTGCGTATAGCAGTTGCTTTCCATGTAATAATTCTGTATCCGTTAAGTTTTATTGTCTTTCTAATTAATTTGATGTATTGTTAGATGTCTGCTGATTCTCATTTCCTCGGAGTTCATTGAAAATGCAGCTTCCCAGACTGGCATTCCTGGTCAATTAATGTAAATAAATAGTTGAAAAATGCAAACAATATCCATTTAATGCTATAAATAAGGCATACTAACATGTGTTTCATGGATTTAGATCATGCCCCTAGCATGTAATATGACACATAGTAGCTGTACCAAGCTTTTCCCACCAGCTGAGGAGCTCTCCTGTATGATAAACCATATCCTGGAGCGTCTTAGTCCATTCATAAAGTGTGCTTCCAAGGTATGGTTTAGTGGATAAGGTTACTCCCTAGATTTTACAAGCATTTAAGCACCAGTGCCTAAAAACACGGCATGTTACAGTCTTGGAGCATGCTATTATCAGCCCATGAACCGCATGTCAAAGATAATGGACATTGTCATCCCTAAAACCTCAGATAACTGAACCCTGTACAATGAACTTTTTAATCAAGGATGGTGCCATTGGCTGTGAGAGTACTGAATAGCATTTGAAAACAAAATGATCAGGCAGATACTCTTTTATTTCTGTGATTACATTTGGGATATGAAATACAGTGGCTCAATAGATTTCTTATTTTAAGGTTGTAGGCTCGATTCGCACACTTGGTACTTGGATTAATTTTCTGGTTTCTAACATTGCAGTACAGCATTTGGGGATCGACACAGCTGATATATATATATATATATATATATATATATATATATATATATATATATATATATTTATATAGCATACATCCATCTATCCACAGCCACTTTTTCCCATTTTTACACATGGTGTTGGGGCGTCACTTCAATAGTGACAGTCAGCTACAGCAAAGATTTATACTGCTGGGTGGTTGTTCTTTCACACCACACAGTTGTACACAGAATCACACCTATGGTCAGTTTAGATTGTCCAATCCCGTTACTGCATGTCTTTGGAATATGGGGAGGAAATAGAAGCTCCCAGAGAAAACCCACACAAACACAAGGAGGACATGCAGACTCTGCACAGAAGGCAGACCAATTGAAAATCAAACTGAGGAACCTCTTGATGTGAGGTACCAATGCTATCTGATGGGCCACTGTGTAGCCCCAATATTTATTTATTTTATTTATTTACAGAACATTTGTTTATTGGGAAATTCTGACTGGACACAGGTCCATTTTCAGTGGAGGCCTGGGGAGAAAAGCTCCACATAAGCAAAACAAGTGACAATGCAAAGAAGTAAATTCTGAAGTAATCATGAACAACAAGAATGTATGAAGAACCAGTTGGGGTACATAAAAAGTAGCAATACACATTAAAAAGTAATAATACATTTAAACATAACATTGTAAACATAAGATGACATAGAATGCTCAGTATTATAATATATTCACATGTATGTTTAGATAAATGATAAGAGCGAACAATCACACCTTCTAAACTAACAGACATATAGCTGACATACATCACACGATGATGTAAGCAGGAAGAATTTGACAAAATATAAATATATTATATAATATAAATATATATGTAAGTGTGCGTGTGTGTGTGTGTGTGTGTGTGTGTGTGTGTGTGTGTGTGTGTGTGTGTGTGTGTGTGTGCGTTTGTATGTATATATATATATATATATATATATATATATATATATATATATATATATAAACCAAACCAAAGAGTAAAAAGGTCACACATACAAATCATTCAATAAAAATTGTAAGAAAAACTTAGCCGAGCTAGAGTTTTTACTATGTTATACCTTAAACCGCCTGTAATGGATACAGTATATCCCATGGGCCTCCATTTTAGAGAGGTCAGAGGTATCACATAGTGAAAACTCTAGCCTGGTTAAGTTTTTCTTGCAGTTTTACTATATGTACACAGACACACACACACGCACACACACACACACACACACACACACACACACACACACACACACACACACACACACACACACACACACAGACACACACGCATATATATATATATATATATATATATATATATATATATATATATGTTATATAACATATTTATATTTTGTCTAACTCTTCCTGCTTACATCACCATATGATGTATGTCAGCTATATGAATGAATCTTCTATAAATAGGTTATAAATGTTATTTATATAGATTAAATTAGTTGGTTTTGTTATATTATATTGAATGCTAACAATATGCCAAAGCCTATTATTTTGTTCATTTAGCATGATTTTTTAATTAATTTGTTTTCATTTAGAAAGATAATAGTATGTAGACTTTTCCAAACTGAAGAATAATTAGAATCTATCCAATTTATAACAATTGTGAAAATAAAAGATTTTATATATGTCTCTATATCTGAAAAATTAATTCCACCCATTTCCCATGGCCTGATGTGATGTGTGTAAGCTATCCTATTTCTTTTTGGAAACCAAAGGAAATTTAATAGGATTTTATTTATTTCTTTTAAAACATTTTTATTTGGTATCATGGGAATAGCATGTGCTATATAATTTATTTTTGGGAGTAATATCATTTTTATTATTTGCAATCTGTCCTCAAATTTCAGTTACAATTTATTTCATTTTGCTATTTGCATTTTTATGTTATTTGTTATATTATTGTAATCTATGGTTAAAGTAGATTCCATATTTTCACTTAGTGTTACTAATAGATATTTTATAGTAGGAATCTGTTTACCTGTTATATGGTTTGTATTTGATGGAAAGTCCACCTTTTTATTCAGAAACATATAGTTAGACTTTGATTTGCTAAAACAGAGACTAGAAATAAGATATAATTTTTCCACTAGCTCATCTAGTTCTTGTAAAGATTCATTTGATACAGATAAGGTGAGTAAAACATCATCAGCAAATAACATAATTTTTGAGTTAAGTTGACCATATATGTCAATACATTTTATTTTAGGATCATTACGTATTGATGATGCAAATAGTTCTATAGCTAATGCAAATAAAATAGGTGGCATAGGGCAACCTTGTTTTGTGCCTTTAGTTATCTCAGTGGCTTCTGATATAAACAGCCCAAGTGTTACATAAGCAAAATCGTCTTTATATATGTTTTTTATCAGTGTAATGAAGTGGTGGGGAAATTCATATAATTCTAGTGCTTTGAAAAGATAGTCTCATCTGAGTGTATCAAAGGCTTTTTCTATGTCTAATGCAACTATAAGGGCTTCCTGATTATCATTGTTTAAGAAATCTGTAAGTGTTAAAACTCTCTGGATATTGTCATGCGTATGTCTATTGTATATGAATCATGTTTGATCCTCATTTATGATATATATTAATGATTTTTTTAATTCTGTGGTGGTACAGC
The DNA here is from genome assembly GCF_019279795.1 of Protopterus annectens. Taxonomy (NCBI): domain Eukaryota; kingdom Metazoa; phylum Chordata; order Ceratodontiformes; family Protopteridae; genus Protopterus; species Protopterus annectens. The sequence goes on along the minus strand of NC_056746.1, from coordinate 1,289,393,381 downwards.
AGTAGCGTTGTTGCCTCACAGCAAGATGTTCCCCTGTTCAATTCTCGGCTGGAGTGCCTTCTGTGTGGAGTCTGCATGTCCTCCCCACAGTCGAGTGGCCTCCAAAAGACATGCGTGAATGGGCGTGCCTTCGCTGAAGGTTGGGTGTCGAGCTGGTACCTCGGCACCCGTAAAAAATCTACTTCCAATCATTAGCAGACTGGAGTTCCGCTGTGGCGACCCCTAACCAGGAAAAGCTGAAAAGACAAACAAGTATTGACATAAAGATTTTATAATCATTGTTAAGTAATGAAATTGCCCTGTAAGAGTTACATTGCTTAGGATCTTTATTTTCTTTTATGATGGGGGTGATTAGGGAGTATCTCCATGATAGTGGTATTATGTTTTGTGACTGTATTTCATATAATGTTTTATGAAATAATGATAATGCTGAGTGAATTATACAGGTGACTCTATTGTCAGGCACACTGACGTCCCACTCACCAGGCTGAACAAGGAGAAGGTCACGGTGAGCTGCCTGTCGGGCACTAGGATCCACCACATAACACAAGCACTCAGGTCACTCCAAGGCAAGTACAAATATGACTCAGTCATTGTCCATGCTGGTGTGAATGACCTGAGATGTACCTCCTTGGACTACGTGAAAAGAGACATAGAGGAGCTCTCTGAGCATGTAGCCCAGGCCGGTATGACCCTGACCTTGAGTAGCATCTTACCCTCACCAAGAATGATGCCACAATATGAAGACAAGATGATCAATTTCAAAAATTGGCTTAAGTATTGGTGTCATTCAAAGGGGATCCAATGCCTGTCAGCCTGGGATGACATGCTCGACAAGCCACGATGCTTCGGTAGGGATGGCTTGCACCTGTCACACCTGGGCTTTCAGATATTGGCAAAGGCTCTTGCCACCCCCATAGTGCCTTTTTTAGGCAAGGCTCAAAAGACAAACCCACCTCCATAGGTATCACAAGGGATAAGAAACTAAGAGTAATGCTACTCAACGCCAGAAGTCTAAACCTCAAGATGCACGCACTCAAAACTCTCCTTAGCATGGAGAACATTGATATCTGTGTAGTAACAGAAACATGGCTCAAGGCTCCCAGAGAGCACCCCAGCACTACCAGGTTATACCCCATACCATGTTTTTCAGCCCCAAAACTTGGCCCGAACCACAAAAGGAGGGGGAGTATCAATATTCATCAAAGATACCCACACCTCCAGGTTGGTGGCACAGCACGAAGCATCAGAGACTATCCATGTGCAACTAACAGTGGGTAAAACTGCCTTCCAGTTTATAACCTGCTACAGACCACCCTCCCAAACCCAGGAACCCCACTCGGCCTTCCTAAGAACACTGGAAAATATGAAGGTCTCTCCAAACACCATTATATTGGGTGACTTCAACTACCCAAATATAGACTGGGAGCATTACTCTAGCTCCAACACCCTAGACAAAGGTTCCTAGAATTTATAAACTCAAATGCTATGGAACAACTTGTTACCACTCCCACAAGAGGGGAAAACATACTGGACCGGATCATCACCAACATGGGGACTCTATGCTCCAGACCAGAAGTATATCCCTCACTGGTAAGATCATACCATGAACTAATCTCACTAGATATTCACATCCCGACCCCAGCCCCTGCCCAGAAAACTACAGTGAAAAACTTCTCTAAAGCAAATTTCACACTCTTCAAAACCGAGGTGTAATCCTTCAAAGCCCCCGGGCCTGTGGAAAATATGGCCCAGACCATAGAATCCTTTATAAACGCATTCTATGAACACCTTCAGGAATGCATGGATCATGCAATCCCAAACAAAACCAAGACCCAGTCCTCCAAAGGCAGGCGTCCTGTCTGGTGGAGTCCAGCCATAAACAAACTATACAATAGAAGGAGGAAGCTACTACATGATAGAGCAAAATCCCAAAAAGGGAAGGCATCTCTGATCAGTATTAGCAAAAAACTACGGGCACTCATAAAATCGTCTAAGGCCAGCTTCGAGAGAAAAATTGCACAGGACACTAAGGATAATCACAAGGCTTTCTTTAGTTATGTTAGGAACCTGGGTGGGAATTCCCAGATATGCTCAGAATTAGTCCAAAATGACAAAAAATACACCGAACCCACAGACATTGCCAACATCCTAGCTGACAGGTTCAGCGCAAACTTCTCCCCTTCCCCACCGCAAGGGCAAATATCTATCCCAGCAGAGTGCTGCCCCCCTGACATCTCAGATACTCAGGTAAGAGCCGCCCTCCCAAAGCAAAAACACAGCATCAATGGGACCAGACGGTGTCCCGGGCTGCATCCTACATGAACTCCAAGAAGAACTAAACCCAAACATAAAACTACTGTTCAATCTCAGCCTTACTACAGGATATGTACCCAAAGAGTGGCGTACAGCAACAGTGGTCCCTCTCCACAAAGGTGGTGCCTCAACGGATCCTGGAAACTATCGCCCCATAAGCCTGGCTAGCTTGGTCTGCAAAGCTATGGAAAGGATCATCATGGACCTCATAAATAAAGATATTGGGGACCTACAGACACTGAATCCTACCCAGTTCGGCTTTGTTAAGGGCAGATCCTGCCTCTTAAACCTGGTCGATTTCTTTGAAACAGTCACCAAGGCCATTGAGGGGAAGGTGGTCCACACAGCCTACCTGGACCTCGCAAAAGCCTTCGATACAATACCCACTTGGGCATTATAGATAAGCTCACCAGCTTAAATATAAACCCCTATGTCACTAGATGGGTTGCAAACTAGCTCAAGGACAGAACCCACATGGTTAGAATTGCTGGAGCCATGTCAGACTCCAAACCAGTTACAAGTGGCGTCCCACAAGGCTCAGTCCTGGGACCTCTCTTGTTCGGTATATATTTCGGAGGTACAGGCCAACACGGAAGGACTGTGGCTGACCAAGTTCGCAGATGACTGCAAACTGGGCGCCATAATCGACTCTCCAGCTGACACAAGCATCCTACAAAAGGGCCTCATAGAAACAGACAACTGGTGCCAGAGCCATGGCCTCAAGCTAAATGCCAAAAGTGTATAGTCATCCCTTCAGCAAAAACAAAATGCCCACAAATTACCACATAGATGGTAATCCATTAAGTACGGAAGAAGTAATTAGGGACCTGGGGACCCAAGTTGATAGCAATCTCTCATTCGATAACCACATGGCCAAAGTGGTTAGAAAAACATTTTATATAGTCCACCTAATCATGAAGGGATTCACATCTAGATCAGGGGAGGTCATCGTGCCTCTTTACTCATCCCTCATCAGGCCCATAATTGAGTATAATGCCCCTTTTGGGATGTACCTTACCAGACACCTGCAGCAACTGGAAAGACCCCAAAAGTAACTCACCAAGAGGATCAAAGGGCTCAAACAGATGCCATATGCTGCCAGGTTAAAGAAACTCCAGCTCTACTCAGTGGCATACCGCCTGCTCAGAGGCAATCTGTGCCTGATGTATAAAGCCATGTCCAACCCGGAATTAATGGACATGCTGCACCTCAGAAAATCCAAATCCCATCGAGCTACGCGCTCGAGAGACTTGAACTTCAGCACTGAAATAAATAGAACATGCTGGAGGGACAGATTCATAACCCAGAGGCTCCCTTCACTCTGGAATAAAATCCTAGTCCAGGTTAGGCAGAGTCCCTCATTGACTCTCTTCAAGAGGAATCTTGATGAGTGGATGGGAGATCATAGATTTACTCCGGGTATCACTTCTGTGTCACTGTTAAACAGAGGCGCAGTATACTAACCTCGAAAAAGGGCATAGAAAAATTCATTTTAAAATGGGTGGTGAAAGCCAAACACACTCTGGCTAGGCTTGTAAATGCCCTAGGGCAGATAGCCTAGTATGAACCTATGAACCTATGAACCTATGTCAAAGATAATGGACATTGTCATCCCTAAAACCTCAGATAACTGAACCCTGTACAATGAACTTTTTAATCAAGGATGGTGCCATTGGCTGTGAGAGTACTGAATAGCATTTGAAAACAAAATGATCAGGCAGATACTCTTTTATTTCTGTGATTACATTTGGGATATGAAATACAGTGGCTCAATAGATTTCTTATTTTAAGGTTGTAGGCTCGATTCACACACTTGGTACTTGGATTAATTTTCTGGTTTCTAACACTGCAGTACAGCATTTGGGGATTGACACAGCTGAGATTATATATATATATATATATATATATATATATATATATATATATATATATATATATATATATTGATATAGCATACATCCATCTATCCACAGCCATTTTTTCCCATTTTTACACATGGTGTTGGGGCGTCACTTCAATAGTGACAGTCAGCTACAGCAAAGATTTATACTGCTAGGTGGTTGTTCTTTCACACCACACAGTTGCACACAGAATCACACCTATGGTCAGTTTAGAGTGTCCAATCCCTTTACTGCATGTCTTTGGAATGTGGGAGGAATAAGAAGCACCCAGAGAAGACCCACACAAACACAAGGAAGACATGCAGACTCTGCACAGAAGGCAGCCCAATTGAAAATCAAACTGAGGAACCTCTTGGTGTGAGGTACTAATGCTATCTGATGGGCCACTGTGTAGCCCCAATATTTATTTATTTTATTTATTTACAGAACATTTGTTTATTGGGAAATTCTGACTGGACACAGGTCCATTTTCAGTGGAGGCCTGGGGAGAAAAGCTCCACATAAGCAAAACAAGTGACAATGCAAAGAAGTAAATTCTGAAGTAAACATGAACATCAAGAATGTATGAAGAACCAATTGGGGTACATAAAAAGTAGCAATACACATTAAAAAGTAATAATACATTTAAACACGACATTGTAAACATAAGATGACATAGAATGCTCAGTTTTGTAATATGTTCACATGTATGTTTAGATAAATGATAAGAGTGAACAATTACACCTTCTAAACTAACAGACATAGCTGACATACATCACATGGTGATGTAAGCAGGAAGAATTTGACGAAATATAAATATATTATATAATATAATATAAATATATATGTATGTGTGTGAGTGTGTGTGTGTTTGTATGTGTATATATATATCTATATCTATATATATATCTATATATATATATATATATATATATATATATATGTGTGTGTGTGTGTGTGTGTGCATGTTTGTATATATATATATATATATATATATATATATAAACCAAACCAAAGAGTTAAAAGGTCACACATACAAATCATTCAATAAAAATTGTAAGAAAAACTCAGCCGAGCTAGAGTTTTCACTATGTGATACCTTAAAACTCCTGTAATGAATACAGTATATCCCATGGACCTCCATTTTAGGGAGGTCAGAAGTATCACATAATGAAAACTCTAGCCTGGTTGAGTTTTTCTTGCAGTTTTACTATATGTACACAGACACACACACACACACACACACACACACACACACACACACACACACACACACACACACACACACACACACATATATATATATATATATATATATATATATATATATATATATATATATATATATATATATTTATATTTATATTATATAATATATTAATATTTTGTCTAACTCTTCCTGCTTACATCACCATATGATGTATGTCAGCTATATGAATGAATCTTCTATAAATAGGTTATAAATGTTATTTATGTAGATTAAATTAGTTGGTTTTGTTATATTATATTGAATGCTAACAATCAATATATGCCAAAGCCTGTTATTTTGTTCATTTAGCATGATTTTTTAATTAATTTGTTTTCATTTAGAAAGATAATAGTATGTAGAGTTTTCCAAACTGAAGAATAATTAGGATCTATCCAATTTATAATAATTGTGAAAATAAAAGCTTTTGTATATGTCTCTATATCTGAAAAATTAATTCCACCCATTTCCCACGGCCTGATATGATGTGTGTAAGCTATCCTATTTCTTTTTGGAAACCAAAGGAAATTTAATAGGATTTTATTTATTTCTTTTAAAAAAATTTTTATTTGGTATCATGGGAATAGCATATGCTATATAATTTATTTTTGGGAGTAATATCATTTTTATTATTTGCAATCTGTCCTCAAATTTCAGTTACATTTTATTTAATTTTGCTATTTGCATTTTTATGTTATTTGTTATATTATTGTAATTTATGGTTAAAGTAGATTCCATATTTTCACTTAGTGTTACTAATAGATATTTTATAGTAAGAATCTGTTTACCTATTATATGGTTTGTATTTGATGGAAAGTCCACCTTTTTATTCAGAAACATATAGTTAGACTTTGATTTGCTAAAACGGAGACTAGAAATAAGATATAATTTTTCCACTAGCTCATCTAGTTCTTGTAAAGATTCATTTGATACAGATAAGGTGAGTAAAACATCATCAGCAAATAACATAATTTTTGAGTTAAGTTGACCATATATGTCAATACATTTTATTTTAGGATCATTACGTATTGATGATGCAAATAGTTCTATAGCTAATGCAAATAAAATAGGTGACATAGGGCAACCTTGTTTTGTGCCTTTAGTTATCTCAGTGGCTTCTGATATAAACAGTCCAAGTGTTACATAAGCAAAATTGTCTTTACATATGTTTTTTATCAGTGTAATGAAGTGGTAGGGAAATTCATATAATTCTAGTGCTTTGAAAAGATAGTCTCATCTGAGTGTATCAAAGGCTTTTTCTATGTCTAATGCAACTATAAGGGCTTCCTGATTATCATTGTTTAAGAAATCTGTAAGTGTTAAAATTCTCTGGATATTGTCATGCGTATGTCTATTGTATATGAATCCTGTTTGATCCTCATTTATGATATATATTAATGATTTTTTTAATTCTGCGGTGGTACAGCAGTAGCGTTGTTGCCTCACAGCAAGAGGTTCCCCTATTCAATTCTCGGCTGGAGTGCCTTCTGTGTGGAGTCTGCATGTCCTCCCCACAGTCGAGTGGCCTCCAAAAGACATACATGAATGGGCGTGCCTTCGCTGAACGTTGGGTGTCGAGCTGGCACCTCGGCACCCGTAAAAAATCTACTGCCAATCATTAGCGGACTGGAGTTCCGCTGTGGCGACCCCTAACCCGGAAAAGCCGAAAAGACAAACAAATATTGACATAAAGATTTTATAATCATTGTTAAGTAATGAAATTGCCCTGTAAGAGTTACATTGCTTAGGATCTTTATTTTCTTTTATGATGGGGGTGATTAGGGAGTATCTCCATGACGGTGGTGTTGTGTTTTGTGACTGTATTTCATTTAATGTTTTATGAAATAATGATAATGCTGAGGTTGGAAATATCTTATACAATTCATTAATTTTTCCATCATTCCCTGGTACCTTATTACTTTTACTTTCCTTGATTTTTTTCAGTAATTTCTTTTAGAGGTATTTGTTTTTGAATATCTAGTTTTAGTTTTTTCTGGTATTACTTTTATTTTTGCAAAATGTAAGTCTATATTTAATAAACTAGTTTGGTGTTTGTCATCTCTATAATGTTCAGTGTAGTGATATTTGAAGGCATCAATAATATCACTTATGTCTGATACTTTTTTATTTTTTATTTTCCCCTCATGTATGACATTTGTGATATTGTTTTCAATAGATTGTCTTTTAATTCAGACTGCTAGATTATGTATGTGTTTGGGAGATACAGAGTATGAGTTAAGTTTTAATTTTTCTATTGCTATTTTAGTTTTATGAGTTGGAATTTCATTATATTTTTTGTTTAGTTCCTCAATCGTTTTTTTTTTTTTTTTTTGTTAGATGTGTTTCTAGGTTCATTGATATTAAGCTCTATGATTTGTTTTTGGATATTATGTAATTCTGATTCCCATTCCTTTTGTTTTTTTTATTTTTAAACCATTAAAGAACTTTTCCATTCAAATAGGCTTTCAAGGTATCCCATAAGATTACTATATTTGGTTCTTTAGTACTATTTGTATCTAAAAAATTGTATTTCTGAATCTAACAAAGGTTTGAATTGTTTTATTCTTGTAGTATAAGCCGGTATTCTTGTCATAAAAATTAACTTCTTATAATCTGTTTATATTTTAAGAATTAATGAGTTGTGATCTGAAAAAGGAGATGGAGTTATGGAGAAATTTGTTATTTACGTGTTTAGCTCTTGAGATATAAACATTTTGTCTATTCTTGTTTGAGTACCGTATCTATGATCTTGATTGGAGAATAATAAGGAGTTGCTCTTTATATCTGTATGAATCAATTAGATTTAATTGTTCACAGCATTTTTTAAGGGCATTCCCTATGGGATTAATACAAAAGCTTCTTTTGTTTGTGGTCTCAGAATTATCCAACATACAGTGAAGTCTCCCCCTACTATCAGATTTCCCTTATAAACTCTGGTAATTAGATCTACATGTTTTCTACCTGTCCTAACCCCAATGCTTGGGAACCAGTATACATTTGCTAGTGTCCAGATTCTGTTATTAAATTTTACTATTACAATAGCTAAAAGTCCTTCCTTGTCTTTGTAATTATAGATGATTTGAGGAATAGTAGCATTTTTTTCTCCATAAGATTAATGTTCCTCTAGTCTTCTTTTATGTGAAGAGTGAGGTAATTTTATGTAGTCATTAGGATTCCATATATAATTATCATTTAGTTTAAAGTGAGTTTCTTGATGAAATACCACTTGTGCTTTATTTGATTTCATGTATCTTAATAAATTTGATCTTTTCCTTGGATGATTTAAACCATTGGTGTTTAAAAAATAGTATGGTTAAGTTCATTCCTTTTCTTTGTATTTATAAAGTATTTGTGGTGAAAATATGTTTAATGTTTTATAATATATAAATTGTGGTATACCTCTATTAATTTTAGTTATTGTAAACAGACTTTTTAATTGAAAAACATGAGTTATATCTAAGTCCAGGCCAATAAAGAAAGGAAAAAATAGGTGATTCAAGATTAGATATATAAACCAAGTAATCAAACATCTTTATAATCCCATTGGTAAACATGAAGTGATATACACTTCTTATCTGATAGAAAAAATTAATTTTATCAGATTATCTCTCATATCTATCAAGTAAAAAGAAAATTTACCACACTCAGAGCTCCAAAATGAGTTTTTCCGGAGATATGATGGCTTTAAAAAGGAGTAACAATATTTAATTAAATATGTGTCATATAATCTAAAATTAAATGTACACAAAGTATGGAAATTGTATATTTTCTTAAGTATAGTTCTTAGCTTTTTACAGGTACTGTCCTTTTTGTAATATGTCTTAAACTTTAGTTAAAACCAATTTTCATCATGTAAACAAACATTCTATGAACACTTGAAATTTCCATAAAAAAAATTCTAAATGCACGTTTAATAAGTGTTATGCTGTGCATAAGTATAACAATTCTATGAGTTTAACTGAAAATCATTTTTATACTATTTCTTGTATATTGTGCATGAAATATCATCAGTTCTATTAAAGATTAATATCACCACATTAAGACGAGTAAATATGGTGAAACAGTTAATTTGTTTCTGTTTATAATACATATGTGAACCAGTGGGATATTATATATAATACAATGTTGATTTTAGAGCTCATATGAAGTAGTACCTTGTTGATTCCTTCTTGTATTATTCTTATTTCCCATATTCTTTTTCTATCGAGTTACACATAGCAACTCTGTAACTCAGTGAGAACTTATAATAGACTATCTACAGATCTGATTCTATTTGAGAATAATTTATATCACCTTAGTAACCCTTACTTTATTGAAAGAGTACAGAAAGGGAGGGTTTACTTGAGTGTATTAATAAATGATTCTTCTACTTAATTATGTTGAATCTTACTCCCTTTATAAGTGATTTCATGTCTGTTTTTACTTCGTTAATAAGTATTTGGTTGTAAAGAACAATCTCATCTCCACCTGAGTCCCAATTCTTTCTCAATTTTTTTTTATTTTTCAAATACATTTGAATGAATTCCATAGAATTTATACACATCTTAAATAACTATGTATACTATTTACATTAGCCTGACACTATAACAGATCTTAATGTATGCAGTTACTTTATAAGTATGTCCAATCCATTATCAGAGTGTCTGATCAATTATTGTTTAGTGTCAATCAATTATAATAATGTTCCCCAAGGGTTGTTGATAAATGGCTTTGGATAAATTCTTAGTTCTTAAATTTTAATTTCTAATAATGATGTGGTCTTTAGTAGGCTGTAGAAGTCTTCCAAAGTTGGCATTGTGTTTGTATTCCGTCTTATTGTTATACACTTCCTTGAAATTGCAAGTATAGTTCATACTAGAAACATGTTTGACCTATACAAATGAGGACCTTTGTTCACATTTAATAATACAAGAGCTTTAGTTAAATAAAATGATTCATTAAATAAAGCTTGTAGAATGTTATTAATACCATTCCAAAATGGCTTAATTTTAATCAAAGAATATGTGGTTCCAATCTGCATTGTGTACTTGATCACATCTCCAACATATTTCTTTTATGGAAGAACTAATTTTACTGATTCTGTCTGGGGTTAAGAATGCTCTGTGCAAGCATTTCCAATTAAAAACTTTCCAGTATTGTGTAAAGGATGTATATTTTATCGATAATAAGATATTTGTTTTAATATCTTCAGTTAACTGTATTGAGTATCCGTTTGTTATATATTTCCAATATGAGGTTTTGGGTATTGTTTTATAGTTTATCAATATTTTATAAAATTTTGAAATACTGTTTCCCATGTCAAAGTCATTATATTTGATTTCATATATGTATTTTATAAATTTAGGTATTTCTTTAAATGAAGAATTGTTAATTATTCTACTTAAATCTGATAAATATGACAGAATACTCTGTAAAGTTAGCCAGTCCTGTTGTGGAATTTTGTATGTTGTTTTTATTACTTGCATATCTAAAACTTTTAGTTATTTGATACATTGGAGCCAACAAACAAATCATTTCTGTTCCCATGAATTAATAATTTCTCTGCATATTTTTTGTTGAAAGTTCTTTATGACTATAAATGGTGTTAAAAGATCAAACCGGGTTTTTAAATCTATATTTGCATTAATAATTTTCCTAAGTGAGTCAATGTAATAATTAATCATATGAGTTTTAGTGGATTTCGTTTTGTTATATTGCATACTCATACATAATATGTGCCATGGCAAATTGTTTTATCTGTTATTTGAATTTTTTTTAAATCAAATTCATTTATTGATATTGCAGTTAGTAATTCTTTCCAATTTACAGAGTAATTTGGACTTATCCAATATGAGATTGTTTTAGATATTAATGCTTTTATATATGTTTCTATATCAGGAAAGTTTAATCCTCCCTGTTTCCATGGTCTGATATGATGTAGTAAAGCTATTCTGTTTCTTTTGGGAAACCATAAAAATGTTATTAGGCATGAATTTATTTATTTAAGTATATTCCTTTCTGGTAACAGTTGCATTGCCAAGGCTATATATAGGATCTTAGGCAATAAAAACATTTTATTAACTGTAGTCTATCTTCAAATGTTAATATTATTTTGTTCCATTTTTCCACAGAGATTTTAATTGTATTGATGATATTATTGTAGTTTTTGAGACTAATTCATTATTATCCTTGCATAACTCAATTCCTAGATATTTAAGGTAGATTCTTGTTTCCCTATTATGTGATCCCCCTTAGTCTGCAGTTCTTTTTTTTATTTAAGAATAAAAATTTTGATTTTGATTTATTGAAATGGAGTCCTGAAGTCATGTGAAAGTTGTCAAATAATATGTCTAATTCTTCTAATGTCTCTTTTGTATTAGATAATGTTAGCAATATGTCATCAGCAAATAGCATTACTTGTATTGTTCAAAAACATCTATTCCTTTGATTTTTATATTGTTACAAATTGAATCTGCCAATATTTCAATAACCAGAGCAAATAGAATCGTTGACATGGGACATCCTTGTTTAGTGCCTTTTGTTATATGTATAAATTCAGAGGTAAAAGGACCTAACTTGACATACGCTAAATTGTTTGCATATGTATTCTTTAGGAGATGAACAAAGGATGCAGGAAATTCAAATAGTATTATGATTTTGAATAAATAGTCCCAATTTAGGGAATCGAAGGCTTTCTCTATATCTAAGCCAATTATGAGTGTTTCATTATTTTCTTTATTAACATAATCTATAAGAGAAATTATCCTTTCAATATTGTCATGTGTGTCTATGATATATAAATCCAGTCTGATCATTATTTATTGTTTTGGATAGTGGTATTTTCATTCTGTTAGTTAATCTTGTCATAAATACCTTATAGTCATTATTTAATAATAGCATAGGTCTATATGAGGTACAGAGGTTTGGGGATTTGTTTTCCTTTAGGATTGCTGTGATTAAGAATATCTCCAAGAGGGTGATATTAAAGCTTGTGACTGAATTTCTAATATAGTTTTATGGAAGAGGGATAGTATCTTTGAAGGAAAAAGTTTATATATTTCCATAATTATGGCATCTATACCTGGAGCTTTATTATTTTTACCCTATTTTATTCTATCTGTAATTTCTTTGTAGGATATGGGTGCTTGCAGATCTAGTTTTAATTTTTCTGGCTTTTTTATATTAGAACATTTTTTATCTAGATATGATTGATATGTATATGTTCTTTTTGGAAATGTTCCATATAGTGATTTCTATAGGCATCAAGAATGTCATCTACATTCAAGACATTTTTCCCTTTCTTTTCATGGAAGATACTTTTAATGTTATTAGCTTTTCATTGTAGTTTGATTCTTGTAGATAAATTATGTAGATATTTGGGTGAATTGACCAAGGCATTTTTTAGTTTTTCTAAAGCTAAACTAGTGTTATGTGTTAGAATTTCATTGTATTTATTGTTTAGTACTTCTTTTTCATCCCCAAATGATTTTGAATTTTTCAGCTTTTACTGACAAAGTTTGGATTGTAGATCTAATAATTCAGAATCCCATTCTCTGTTTGTTTTTTTATAAAATGTTAGGGTTTTACCATATATGTAAGCTTTTAATGAGTCCCATATCATTATTTTATTTATCTCTGTGGTGTAATTAATATCTAAGAAGCACTGTAATTCAGATAGTAACCAGGGTTTGAACTCTTTAATTTTAGTTATATATGCTGGAATTCTGGAGTTAAAGATTAATGGTTTGTACCCATTTTTAAGTTTTAGTATCAATGAATTGTGGTCTGGAAAGGGGCAGGCAGTGATTGAGAAATTAATGATTTTAGAGTATAAGTCATGGGCAGCAAATATTTTGTCTATTCTAGTTTGGGTACCAAATCTATGATCTTAATGGGAAAACAACAAAGATTTATCTTCTTTAAATTTGAAACTATCTACAAGATGAAATGATTCTACCCACTTGTTTAAAGCTTTTGATACAGCAGATGTATACAGAGGTCTTTTATTTGTAGTTTCAGAAATATCAAATATACAGTTAAAATCTCCTCCTAATATTACGTTGCCTTTATAATTATTGAGAATGAAATCCAAGTGTTTTTTAACAGTTCCTGTTCCAATGCCTGGGAACCAGTATAGATTGGCTAGGGTCCGTATTCTGTTATTATATGCAACTATTAGTAATCCATAAGGCCTTCTTTATCTTCATACTTAGAAATGATTTCTGGATTAATCACATTTGTTTTCCATAAAATTGTTACTCCTCTTGTCTTTGTCTTATAAGTGGATTGTGCCAATACCATATATTCCTTAGGATTTCATTTGTAATTGTCATTTGTTTTGAAAATGAGTTTCTTGAAGGAAGACAGTTTGTGCTTGTTCAGTTTTAAATATTTCAGTAGATTTGATCTCTTGCTAGGATTGTTTAAGCCATTGATATTTAAAGATAATAAAGTTAAATCCATCTTAGTTTATTTAGACTATGTATTTTTTGTTTTATTGTGACTATTAAACATTTTCCTCTGATAACTATAAAGTATATGTTTGAGCTTTTAAAGGAAATTATCAGTTTTATACTTTGAGCGTTTACCAATAAAGTAATATTTTGGTCAGGCATACTAAAAATGTTTTTTGTGAAATAACAAGTTTAAATTAATAAATGTTAACAAAACTAAGATCCACACTAGCCATGGAATGAAAATAAACCTAAGTCCATCAGATTATCACTCATACCTTTACAATCCAGAACATCTGAGCTCCATAAATTGAATTATTATATGGAGAATATTTGTAATAGGAGTAAGCGATATTTATATAATTTTGAACAGATATAGTACTATTGTAGATTAGACAAAATTCTAATACAATATAAATGTCTACTTATTGTATAAGCAATTAATATTTACATGAAAAATAGATTACAAGCAATTCAATCATAGCAAAGTAGGGTGTATCATATATAAAACCTCAGTAAAAGATTATAGCACACATTTATTTAATATTTTCACTCTTACTGATGAAATCTTTCAAAATGTATTACTTAATATAAATAGATGGTAATGATATTTATATCTAATGTTTATAATACAATGTATTTACTGGATATATCAGAAGTCATATTTCATTGTGTGCCAGCATTTAAGTAATCACTTTGTTGCTAACTTTGTTTTATGTGAACATTGATGAAAGTTAGTGCATTTAATTATCAGTGCATCCCTCTTCCCCCATTTCCTACGCATAATGAATTTCATATCTGTCATTTCTTATTATAAAATGAGTGAAATTATAGGTTAAAAACAACAAATTCACTAATTGTGATTAATGATTACAAGTTCCCTTTCCATATTCATAAATTGCCATTGTATAGCATATACTGAAAGTTTTTAGATTTAAATGGCAACATTCTATTTTGTATAATCAGCAAAGGTTAAACAGAGTAATTATTGTCAATTTAATAGTATTTGTTCAGAATGTGATTGTTACATTCTGTGACATTCCTAGTTCAGGCTTCTATTGTTTCCCTTGAACAACTTTGTCAGTTTGATGTCTTGTATAAAACATTAGCTACCTCGGTAACAGCTTAAGTATTATGTATGGTCAAGATGTGTTACAAAACCACAATTCAAGTTAAAGCAATTATATGACTTGTTATGCACATTTACTTATATAAGAAAATCATCATGCTTCCTCTTGATGTTCAAAGTAGTGTAGGTCATTTATGACAAATTAAAACAGTAGTGGTATTATACACAAGCCCATATTATTAAAACCTGTCTTTAATATCTAAATTCAGCAGACTGCTTCATCTTCTTTGACAAATATATATTTTATGTCTAGATTTACTAAAATCATACACTACATAACTATTGTGTGTGTGTGTGTGTGTGTGTGTGTGTGTGTGTGTGTGTGTGTGTGTGTGTGTTTTTTTTTTTTGGCTGTTGCTTAGTTATTTGCGAGACCACAAGCTGTAATACTTATTCTTATTATTAGCTCCTTGCAAGCATGTTTATACAGTCCATAAACTTTAAATTATGAGACCCTTCTAGTTTATTTGTTATAAGTATATTTCCATCCTTACATACACACATATCAGTACTTCAAGCACAGGCAACAATGCCCTTCCAGTTTTTGGCAGAATACCATTCACTGGTTCATCTGGTGTGTTTCCAGGGTGTTTTTAAAATATCCAAACCAATATTTGCCCTGTTCCATTTTACCAGCCTGTTCCATGCAGTGGCCAGTCTGCCAGTGAACCACTGAACACACCTTCCATACCCACAGATATTTCCATGAAGGAAATCTGATGACTCTCTAGCACTTCCTGGCAACCCCAAGCACCCCTAAAATCAGCTATCCCCATATGCCCAACACATCCAAGCAAGCTCACCTCCCAGACCACTGCAAAGGATACTGCATAAAGCCAAGTGCTCTTAGTCTTGGACCAAAATACATTTTAAATATAAAATTGCACTTATTATTTTTTTTTTATCAAGAATCAACTTAATGAGCTAAACAAAGTGTTGGAGACCATCAATATGTGTACATGTGGTTTAAAACAGCCCTTTTATTATTATTTTTTTAAACCAAAGAATCATCTTGGAGGTTCCTCAGAGCCATTAATCATTATCGTCACTCTGTCTCCATTACCACAGCAACCTGGGAGCATCTGTTTCTGTTAGTGTGTCTGTGTACTGCATACCAGAGGCTCACAATGCACCTGAACCAAAACTTCATTTCACTGCAACTTCAAGCCTAAATTCCCTCCCTTTCAGTGAGGTAGCAGCCAGGAAAAGAACGGAGAGCAAACAAATAAAAAAAAAAAAAAAACCTCCCAACAAGCCACCACAACAAAATATAACACATTTTCCAGCCTTCCCACTCAGCAGATGTATAAACAAACTATTCTCTGCCAAAATATTAAAAATCACAGTTTTATCCACCCCCTGATCCAGGCTAAAACACCAAATGTCTCTTCCTAATACACAAACATTAGTAAACCTCGATCACAAGCCGCAACCCACAGCTTCCCAGAGATGAAAACTGCAACATACAACAACTGCTAGACACAGCTGCATCTACACACACCATGTCAGGCTTAATCAAACAGCACTCAAAGCTATGATACCCACCATAATTGATATGAACTATGTTTATACAGAATAATAATGACATTTGTACTAACTGCCAGACAGAGCTGCATCCATGCACACTGCATTAGGATTGATCAAACACCACTCAAAGCTATGATACCTGCCATTTACACAGAATAATGATGACATTTGTACTAAGAGTTTGCTACTATTATTTAACCAGGATATACATGACATTTCTAAATCATACTTTAACTGAAGAAGGCATTAGTCTCCATGACAGCATTTTTTTTCAAAACACTCTACTGTTACTACTATTATATATGAAGTTAATTTGTTACATTTAAGTCCGAACTCTAATGACTGGTACCTTGTTGAATTAGTTAATTACTTAAATTATTATAAGTAAAATCAATGAAAAATGAACAAGATAAGTATTCAAGTTCAAGTAGGGGAATAGAAACTTCAATGTTTATATTATATGTTGCTTTGTTTGGCTTATATATAATGTAAGGAGTAACCCATCTTGACCTACCTTTGTTTGCGAAGAATTATTGGACTCTGAACATTCTGAATAAATCATTACTGTTTCTCAGTTGTTTAAGAAACCCTCCTTTTTTAAATAAAAACAGATGACAAATGATGTACCATATCAGTTGATACTTTGAGAGATGTAGTTGTAAGAGTTATTTTTTGGGACAGCTATCTTGGAATCAGTTGTTTGTTTCTTCTTTCTAGCATCAGTCCAAGGATTTGTTTCTTTTATTCTTTTAAGAGTAGGAGCCATCCATTCCATTTCTTCTGGAATAGACACTATGTTGTTTTTTTTTCTTACATTTTTTTAAATTTTTCATATACATTTGAATGAATTCCATAATATTTATACATAACGTCTTAAATAACTATGTACACTATTTACATTAGCCTGACACTACAACAGATCTTAATGTATACAATTAGTTTATAAGTATGTCCAATCCATTATCAGAGTGTCTGATCAATTATTGTATAGTTTCAATCAACGATAAAACTTTTCCCCAAGGGTTGTTGATAAATGGCTTTGGATAAATAGTTAGTTCTTTAATTTTAATTCCCAATAATGCTGTGGTCTTCAGTAGTTTGTAGAAGTCTTCAAAAGTTGGTATTATGTTTGTATTCCATCTTATTGTTATACACTTCCTTGAAATTGCAAGTATAGTCCATACTAGATACATGTTTGACCTATTGAAATGAGGACCTTTGGTCACATTATGTTGTTGTTTTTGATGAATATACTAGCTTCTTCTAAGTCATTAAAGGTTCTCATCTCATTGGCAAAAAGTATTTTTATCTTGGCTGGAAAGGCCAGCTGTGCTTTAATGTTGTTTTGTTTCAACAATTTTATTATTGGCCAGACTTTTTTCCTTTGTTCTAGTATTCTGGAAGAATAATCATTGTCAAACCTTATCAGGCTTTGATTGTATTTTAAGGGTGATTTTCTCCAAGCAGATTTTAATATTAGTTCCTTGTCCAGAAATGAAAGAAAATTTATAACTATGGATCTAGGTGGAGTATTTGTTGAGTTAGAAGCAGGTTTCCTCAATGCTCTATGCACCCTTTCAATTCCAAATGAAAGTCCCTCTTTCAAGTCTAAAAATTCAGGAATCCAGGTTGTTAAGAATGAAATAATGTTTTCTCCTTCAGTGTTTTCAGGCAGACCAAAGATCCTTATGTTGTTTCTCCTTTCCCTGTTTTCTAAGTCATCTATTTTGTTAAGTAGCCATGTATTCTGTTTAAGCAGAAATTCTTTTTGGAATTCTTCCTCTTTGAGTCTCCCTTCAATGTCATTCAGAGAAGTCTCTATATTTGTTACTTTTGTATGGTGTTGCTGTGATAGTTCCTTAAGAGTATCAGTCTGTTTTTGAGAATTTAATTTAAGGTTTTCTAAGACATTTTTAAAGCCATCCATCTTCAAAGATAGTTCCTGTAAGGTGGATGTCATCAATTGCAGTTCTTTTTTCAAAGCAGCATCTGGATGAGAATTCCTTGAGTTGTTCATATTCAGTGACTCAATATATCTCCAAGTTATTTGACAGGAAAATGTTTGTATATCTCCACCAGACTTGATATTTATGTAGTTTAGTAGTTTATCTATAGATTTCTGATGTTTTAAACTTGAAAATAATAACATTTTCCTATATTATTGTACTAGTTTATGGAGCTCTCAAAATTCACTGCTAAACTCCCCCCCCCCCCCAAGTCCCAATTCTCTATGTATCTAACCGTCTTCCAAATACCAAGTTAGTTGTAGAGTACAAGTGAACCATAACTCTTATTTCTGTCTCCTAGTGCATTCCTCTTCTTTCGAGGAACTAAGTATTTTTTCTAGGCCATCCTGTAATACCTTTGGTGAGAAAACCATCTCCTACCAAGCTGCATTTAAGACAGTGTCCGCATTGTTAAGCGTACTCTTACATTCAAAGAATTTTCATAGCACAGACTCCCCAGGTTTCTTGGTGTCTATCTAACTACAGTGTGCTTACCATAGCCTTAACTATACACCTTAATTTAAAAAAAAGCTTCCGTAACACTATCATTATTCAATCGAATTTGTTCAGAATGGTGTGTCAGGATTATGGTTTGTAGAATGTATAAGGAATTTATTTTCCTTTTGAGATCTTCTATAATACGCGCTGTTAGTAAACTGTATGTTAAACATGTTTTAGTCAATCTTTCATGTGCTGACTTTCAAAGACATTGAACATTCATGTGATAGAAATCCTATACATGTAATCATTTTTGTTGAGAGCAGAATGTGAACTACTGCTTTGTTGAGTGCTCTAATCATTGGCATAAACAATTACCAAAAATGTCTCTAATAGTAGTAACAGATGAATCTGCAATCTTAGAAATCACTGTTAGTGCATTGTCTGTTAGCGCACAAACAATAATTCACTTTTCTTGTGCTTTGTACTTTTGTATACTGTGATGCAACCATAGAGCATATTAAATACATGTATCATAAGACACTGAAGGCACAGGTCTAAAAACAAGATTTTTTTTTTATTTGGTTTAATCCATATAACTATTCACAAAATTGCTCAAAGTATACTACTAGTAAGTTTTTAGATTTTTAACTGTGTCTCCATCAGCTTTAAATTATATAGTTTCCTCTTTTTTTTTTTTTTAACGTAAGTAAACCGTGAGTTCCTATTGATATAGGAGTTAACTTAATTGGTTTCCCTTCCCTTATAAAGCAGTTTCAAAGATATTTACTCCACTGTGCTACTCTCCACCCACCTTATTTAGTCTAATCAATTAAGTCCCCAGGAAGCTGCAGTCATGTATAAACATCTCTCGCATATTGCGAGGAAACTATTAATACAAAGGATATCAAACTTCCGATTTTAGTCTTATTATGATCTAGTATCTCTCTTAGTGTTTATTTGTCAGTTTAAATTAAAGAGAGATGTTTACCACCTTAAAAATCTTTTTGCTTGTCTAGGAAGTGATAGAAAGGAAGGGGAAAGTACATTTGTACGTTAGTACGTTCGTACGTTAGTATGCTTTCCCATGCCTTTCTGCTACTATTCTTGCTTCTTCTGTAAATCTGCAACTCAATCTCTGTCTCTACCTGATTAGAGAAACATGTAGGCAGAAAATATCGCAATCCACATTTTTTGTGTGTATCATGCCTCAGATGGAATACTAAATAATAAAGATGTGCAAGCGGTATGTAAATTAATTGAGGCTTTCCTTTTCTGTCGCAGTATAATCCTTGCACTACCCACAATGCTGTGTATTCTAATGTAAATGCTTTCAATATATATGTGTGAAAGGTGCTCATATCTTTTAGATTGTTGAAAAAAATGTTAATGAATGCACGTGGATAATCTAGTCAGAAAGTTGGTTATGTATGGCTTTTCAAATCCATTCAAAATCTGACATAAGACATATTTATTTTTGAAGCAAAGAAGCCTTTAGTTTTAACTAATTTAAATACTTGTTATATTGAGAAACCAAGCAAAGCCACATACAAAAGGACCTTTTCTACATTTCAATGAATTATTAGAATAAATATACTTGTTACCAGTGTCTTTATGGAAATGCAGTCATTCAAATATATTATTCACGTTACTAAGTAATCTGCAGTGTGTCAGTTAATGCTTTCTGTATTCTGCTTGTCGTTGTGTTAATGTTATGTTAATTAACTGACTTTCATTTAGGTTTCATAAACTTATTTCATTAGTATAGGTAGAGTTAAGCCTGTATTAAATATTGTTTTATAAAGATCAGTAGAAAGGAAGAATTCTATGATATATTATAGTCAATGAAATAAGTTAAAATACATAGTTTTTTGGTTGCATGAACATGTAGACTATATCATAGTTGAGTCTTTGGGAGATTTGAGAGTTTCTGTGAATTTAAGATCAGTTCTTTGTTTCTTTTTCCTCACATCATTCCAGTTGTTTTTTTTTTTTTCAGGAGATCTTTTCAAGGTGGTAGTTGCTGACCTGTCCATTTCTTCAGGAATTGTGATGATATTGTTATTTTTGATAAATGAAGATGCTTCCTTGAAGTTGTTGAAGGTCCTCATGTCATTTGAATAAAAATTCTGATTTTAGCAGGATAGACCAATTGTGCTTTTATTTTATTTTGTTTGAGGAGTTTCACCAATGGCCAGGTTTTTTCTTTAGTTCTAACACTCTTGCAGAGTAGTCATTGTCAAACCTTATCTGACTTTGTCTGTTAAGGGACATTTTCTCCAGGCTGATTTTAGTATAAATTCTTTATCTAGATATGACAGAAATTGTACCACAACTGATCTTGTAGGAGCTTTAGATGAAGAGGGTTGTGGTTTTCCTATGGCTCTGTGTGCTCTCTCTATACCATTTGATAGTCCCTCCTTTAAGTCTAATACTTCAGGTAGCCAGGGGTTTAGAAATGTAATAATGTCCTCACCTTCAGATTTCTCTGGGAGACCAAACATTCTTATGTTTGTTCTCCTTTCCCTATCCTCCAGATCATCCATTTTGTTGATTAACCAGTTATTCTGATGTAGTAAGAATTCGGTCTGATTTTTCTCTTCCTTGAGCCTCCCATCTATGTCATCCAGTGAAGTTTCCATATCTAGTATTTTATTTTGTTGTTGCTGTAGTATTTCTTTGAGAACATCAGTTTGTTTTTGGCAGTTTTCCTTGAGATTTTCCAAGTTATCTGTAAATCTATCCATGTTCAAGGACAGTTCATGTAGTGTGGAAGACATCAGTTGGATCTCCTTCTTCAGAGTAATTTCTGAGTGAGAGTTCTTTGAGCTGGCCATTTCCATACAGTTGAAATAATCTCCAGTTTATTTTGACAGGAAATTCTCAAAAGCATTTCTTCAAATTTGATAAGATTGTAGTTAGAATGTTCATTGATAAGGATTTGCTGTTTCTATTTGATGAAGTTGATTTTTTTCCTGTTTCTAGTATAGTTTTGTGGAGCTCTAAAAAGATGGTGCTATCAGTTGGCTATCTAGGCTCCGCCTCTATATTTATTTTCAGCAGCAATCTAGAAGCACTCTCTGGTTAAGTGACTTGCCCAAAGTCACATAATAGGCTAATTAATGTAGAAGGAATCTAATCTTGTACCCTTATCATAGGAAATGGTACAAGGGTTTTAGTCCTCTGTATTAACTGCCATGCATTAGAACCTACCTACCTCCTATCCCCCCAAAAACAAGCTAAAAATGTGTCCATGTAATTTAAAACTGTTTTTTTGGAGATTGTTCCTCCTGAACACGGGACCCAGTATAATCAACTCTGGGGTCACTTCACGGACAGGACAAAGAACAACTTACTCTTGCAGCAATGACATCTATCAATTATACATTCTTATGGTACAAATGCCTCCCTCCATGGGCCTGATTTCAAAAGACTAGCTGTCAGTGTAAGTGGCCACTTACACTGAGAGCAAATTCAGAGCAAGTCTTTTGGAATCTGGCCCCCAGTATAAACATGTGTATAGATAGGCCCATACCTCTCAACCTCCTAGCAAAAGAAATCTGAACAACCCCTATAATAATGGGTAGAGAAAGCCCCCAAAATAGGGACAGATTGTAAACATTGTTCTTATAAACTTATAAAGTTGCTAGCATAACAGGACTTGTGTTAGCATGCATTTCTGAAAAATATGAAGTCTGAAACTCAAATGTGTGTCATTATTTAGTGACTTCAATCTATAATGATTTGACAGAAAAGCACAAGTTTTATGAGGAAAGAACCAAAAATATGAGGCAAATATCTGGACATTCTACAAAAATCTGGACAGATGAGAGCAATGGATAGGTCTTACACTGAAGTAAGTCCCTTACACTGAGAGCAGGTGTTTTGGAACCTGGCACCCTGGTGGAAGCTTGTTTATAGATAGTCCTTACACTAAAGAAAGTCACTTACAATAATAACAAGTCTTTCGGAATCAGGGCATACTTACACTGACAGCAACTCTTTTGGAATATGGTGCATATATCCTGCACCATGCTTTTTAATCATACAATTTAAAAAATCGGTCTGCGCCTGCAACTGGTTGTGCTATGATCAGTGTTCTTCTTTGGTAAACAAAATTTAAATAAAGTTTCAAACAAAAATGTGTGCTACTTCACCACATATTCAATAGCATTGCATACAGCCTGCAATTTTTTGCAGTTATTTTTCTGACAATGGAAATTTCTTGACATGTAAACAACTACAATGTTGCTAGATTATAATGTTTGTCACCTAGCCTGATGTCACATTTTTACAAATCCAAATCTTTCAGGTATCATCTTAGGAGCTTGTTAAAAGAACTCTAAAAATGTTAATGTTTTTGCTGTTTTGCAACTTCAAATGACAGAAAAAAATCTATAGACATTGATTTCCGTTTAGAAACATTTTATAGGATTGCAGCTAACAAAGAATATTTCATTTTTGTAGATGACCTCACAGATCACAGAACTCAGCATGACTCAGAGAGATTATTGGTTGTCAAAGACATCGGAGGCTCAAACAAAAGGAAAGTGCTATATGTTTTGTCATGAGCACTTTACAGCGGTGAAAGGGTTTATGGCTGTCGATCTACCCAAGTCTGCTATCACTTTGATTCTATCCTATTTCCACAGGTAACACATTTCCATGATACAATGGATCTGATGTGGAAAAAGTGACAGACAAAAGCACACACTTCATTTGAGGGGAGGCTATCTGTCACCTAAAATTACAGTTTAAATGAAAAGCTACGGGCATCACCACGCCTTATCAAATGCAAGCCTTGTATTAGGAGTTTCACAAAAATTAGGAGCTGTGACTTATTGTTACAGCCACTGATGTTATCCTACAGTTAATGGTACTGATGAAACATCAGAAGTTAATAAAGATGTGCTTTTATTCTACGTGAATCTCTCCCCATCTCTTTCAAGCATGCATGTCAGACCAGCATTTGTGGAAGATTTGCAATATTCTTGAAATATCAATGGGACAAGAGAACCAAATACAGCCAAATGTATCAATACTTAGAGCTGCCTGCTGTGGTAGGTTCTGGAAATAAAGCTACATTTACAGGTTAAATGAACAAAAGAGCCTTGTATGATGTAAAAAAGTTAATAAGTCTAAGGCATAAACTGTGTATAGTACAAACTAAAGGCACAAATCAAATTGCTCTACTGACTTCAGTGAATGGTGTTCAGTATCTACTATTTCTTTGCCAGGCTAACCAACCAAAATCAGTTTGAAAAATACCTTGTTGTTATGTGTAAAGGCTGACTGGCTTCTAAATTATCCTAAAAGATACACTCAAATAGTTGTATTGTAGGTCAAAAGCCAGAAATAGTGTTATGCCCTCAAAATCATGAAGAAAACATAACCCCGACACCTACCCCTCAAGGCAGGGCAAACATATGTAGCTGTTTGTTTCAATACATTAAGTGCAGTTGCAAGGCCCTAAGAATTGTGGGTTAAGATGCACTAGTATGCAAGACCCTCAGAATTGTGGGTTAAGATGCACTAGTATGCAATGTATTACTGGAAGTACATGTCACGATTTAAAGAAAGGATTTAGAACCCTGCTTGTAAAATGAGTTACTTGTTCTGACAATAAAGCTTTTTTTTTTTTTTATATAAGTGCAATCAGTTGCACATCTCTGAGGCAGCCTACGCTAATTAAATGGTGTTTTTTTATTCACTTATCTATGGCTGAAACTGATATCAGGAAACTTCAAGTGCTTGATAAGCTTAACTAATTGTTACATCCTCAAAAACAGGACACTGGTGACCATCAGTAAGTAGAATGTTTTATAGTGCCTTATAGTACACACCATCTGTGGTACACTGTAGCTACAAATGTGTGTTCATGTTGTATTGTGTATATGCTAGCCAATATTATGCAAATGAGATACATCGGCTTATGGACCAGCCTTAGGTAACCTGGCACCATAGACGAACATGCTTTTCTCCTTCATCCTCCCACACACACACACACACACACACACACACACACACACACACACACACACACACACACACACACCACCTGCTGCCTCCCCATTCTAGCCTACCTACATCATCCAGATTACTTTTTTCTTCCTTTGTCTCATAGTTTGTTTGGCCTTCAGTTTAATCCTGCATTTATTCATTCATTTAACATATTTTAAGTAGGCAGGACTGCTCTCTAGTAACTGTGTAGGAAACAACTGCATTTAGTCGGGGTCTTGGGGCTGCAAGAAGTCATGGGGGTTCCCAGAGGCTTTTCTGTGGTGCATTTTAAATTTTTATAAACAAGCTTTACATCCAATGATGGCCTGAACAAAAATCAGGATTAAGGGAAGAAATTTATCCTTGCTCTTCAACTTTATTTTTCTGTGGATCATTTCAACACATCCTTTGTCGTCATGACTATACTGTAATAACCGTGGTGGAAATTATTGTATTAAGCTGGGGATCCGAGGGCTGCAATGCCCCCAGAAGCCATGGGGGTTCTAGGTGCTCTGAGGTGCATTTTACCTTTTTTTTCAACAACCTTTTCATTCAGTGACAGCCTGAGCAACAATCATGATTAAGGGAAGAAATTTAGTCTCGCTGTTCAACTTTGTTTTTCTTCCCCTGAATTCTTTTAACACACCCTAACTGACCAAGACTACAAGCTAAATTAAGTTGGGGTCTACGGGCCACTAGGGAACAAAAGCCATGGCATTGCAGAGGCTCTGAGGTGCATTTTAGAGCTTTTCCCAACCTTTTGATTCAATGATGGCCTGCATAAACATCATGCTTAAGGAAAGAAAAATCAATGGCATTTTTTAAGGAAACAAATGAGTGGTATCCAAGCCTTACTGCTTAAAGTTAACTAGATAGCAGTGCATGAGAAGTGAGAAGGCACATGCTTAAAGTTAACTAGATAGCAGTGCATGAGAAGCAGAGAAGGCACATGCTTAAAGTTAACTAGATAGCAGTGCATGAGGAGCGAGAAGCACATGCTTAAAGTTAACTAGATAGCAGTGCATGAGAAGCAGAGAAGGCACATGCGTAAAGTTAACTAGATAGCAGTGCATGAGGAGCGAGAAGGCACATGCTTAAAGTTAACTAGATAGCAGTGCATGAGAAGCAGAGAAGGCACATGCTTAAAGTTAACTAGATAGCAGTGCATGAGAAGCAGAGAAGGCACATGCGTAAAGTTAACTAGATAGCAGTGCATGAGAAGCAGAGAAGGCACATGCTTAAAGTTAACTAGATAGCAGTGCATGAGAAGCAGAGAAGGCACATGCTTAAATTTAACTAGATAGCAGTGCATGAGAAGCAGAGAAGGCACATGCTTAAATTTAACTAGATAGCAGTTCATGAGAAGCAGAGAAGGCACATGCATAAAGTTAACTAGATAGCAGTGCATGAGAAGCAGAGAAGGCACATGCTTAAAGTTAACTAGATAGCAGTGCATGAGAAGAGAAGGCACATGCTTAAAGTTAACTAGATAGCAGTGCATGAGAAGCAGAGAAGGCACATGCTTAAAGTTAACTAGATAGCAGTGCATGAGAAGCAGAGAAGGCACATGCTTAAAGTTAACTAGATAGCAGTGCATGAGAAGCAGAGAAGGCACATGCTTAAAGTTAACTAGATAGCAGTGCATGGGAAGCAGAGAAGGCACATGCTTAAAGTTAACTAGATAGCAGTGCATGAGAAGCGAGAAGGCACATGCTTAAAGTTAACTAGATAGCAGTGCATGAGAAGCAGAAGGCACATGCTTAAAGTTAATTAGATAGCAGTGCATGAGAAGCAGAGAAGGCACATGCTTAAAGTTAACTAGATAGCAGTGCATGAGAAGCAGAGAAGGCACATGCTTAAAGTTAACTAGATAGCAGTGCATGAGAAGCGAGAAGGCACATGCGTAAAGTTAATTAGATAGCAGTGCATGAGAAGCGAGAAGGCACATGCTTAAAGTTAACTAGATAGCAGTGCATGAGAAGCAGAGAAGGCACATGCGTAAAGTTAACTAGATAGCAGTGCATGAGAAGCAGAGAAGGCACATGCTTAAAGTTAACTAGATAGCAGTGCATGAGAAGCAGAGAAGGCACATGCTTAAATTTAACTAGATAGCAGTGCATGAGAAGCAGAGAAGGCACATGCTTAAATTTAACTAGATAGCAGTTCATGAGAAGCAGAGAAGGCACATGCATAAAGTTAACTAGATAGCAGTGCATGAGAAGCAGAGAAGGCACATGCTTAAAGTTAACTAGATAGCAGTGCATGAGAAGCGAGAAGGCACATGCTTAAAGTTAACTAGATAGCAGTGCATGAGAAGCAGAGAAGGCACATGCTTAAAGTTAACTAGATAGCAGTGCATGAGAAGCAGAGAAGGCACATGCTTAAAGTTAACTAGATAGCAGTGCATGAGAAGCAGAGAAGGCACATGCTTAAAGTTAACTAGATAGCAGTGCATGAGAAGCAGAGAAGGCACATGCTTAAAGTTAACTAGATAGCAGTGCATGAGAAGTGAGAAGGCACATGCTTAAAGTTAATTAGATAGCAGTGCATGAGAAGCAGAGAAGGCACATGCTTAAAGTTAACTAGATAGCAGTGCATGAGAAGTGAGAAGGCACATGCTTAAAGTTAACTAGATAGCAGTGCATGAGAAGCAGAGAAGGCACATGCTTAAAGTTAACTAGATAGCAGTGCATGAGAAGCAGAGAAGGCACATGCTTAAAGTTAACTAGATAGCAGTGCATGAGAAGCAGAGAAGGCACATGCTTAAAGTTAACTAGATAGCAGTGCATGAGAAGCAGAGAAGGCACATGCTTAAATTTAACTAGATAGCAGTGCATGAGAAGCAGAGAAGGCACATGCTTAAATTTAACTAGATAGCAGTTCATGAGAAGCAGAGAAGGCACATGCATAAAGTTAACTAGATAGCAGTGCATGAGAAGCAGAGAAGGCACATGCTTAAAGTTAACTAGATAGCAGTGCATGAGAAGCGAGAAGGCACATGCTTAAAGTTAACTAGATAGCAGTGCATGAGAAGCAGAGAAGGCACATGCTTAAAGTTAACTAGATAGCAGTGCATGAGAAGCAGAGAAGGCACATGCTTAAAGTTAACTAGATAGCAGTGCATGAGAAGCAGAGAAGGCACATGCTTAAAGTTAACTAGATAGCAGTGCATGGGAAGCAGAGAAGGCACATGCTTAAAGTTAACTAGATAGCAGTGCATGAGAAGCGAGAAGGCACATGCTTAAAGTTAACTAGATAGCAGTGCATGAGAAGCGAGAAGGCACATGCTTAAAGTTAATTAGATAGCAGTGCATGAGAAGCAGAGAAGGCACATGCTTAAAGTTAACTAGATAGCAGTGCATGAGAAGCAGAGAAGGCACATGCTTAAAGTTAACTAGATAGCAGTGCATGAGAAGCGAGAAGGCACATGCGTAAAGTTAATTAGATAGCAGTGCATGAGAAGCGAGAAGGCACATGCTTAAAGTTAACTAGATAGCAGTGCATGAGAAGCAGAGAAGGCACATGCGTAAAGTTAACTAGATAGCAGTGCATGAGAAGCAGAGAAGGCACATGCTTAAAGTTAACTAGATAGCAGTGCATGAGAAGCAGAGAAGGCACATGCTTAAATTTAACTAGATAGCAGTGCATGAGAAGCAGAGAAGGCACATGCTTAAATTTAACTAGATAGCAGTTCATGAGAAGCAGAGAAGGCACATGCATAAAGTTAACTAGATAGCAGTGCATGAGAAGCAGAGAAGGCACATGCTTAAAGTTAACTAGATAGCAGTGCATGAGAAGCGAGAAGGCACATGTTTAAAGTTAACTAGATAGCAGTGCATGAGAAGCAGAGAAGGCACATGCTTAAAGTTAACTAGATAGCAGTGCATGAGAAGCAGAGAAGGCACATGCTTAAAGTTAACTAGATAGCAGTGCATGAGAAGCAGAGAAGGCACATGCTTAAAGTTAACTAGATAGCAGTGCATGAGAAGCAGAGAAGGCACATGCTTAAAGTTAACTAGATAGCAGTGCATGAGAAGTGAGAAGGCACATGCTTAAAGTTAATTAGATAGCAGTGCATGAGAAGCAGAGAAGGCACATGCTTAAAGTTAACTAGATAGCAGTGCATGAGAAGTGAGAAGGCACAGGCTTAAAGTTAACTAGATAGCAGTGCATGAGAAGCAGAGAAGGCACATGCTTAAAGTTAACTAGATAGCAGTGCATGAGAAGCAGAGAAGGCACATGCTTAAAGTTAACTAGATAGCAGTGCATGAGAAGCAGAGAAGGCACATGCTTAAAGTTAACTAGATAGCAGTGCATGAGAAGCGAGAAGGCACATGCTTAAAGTTAATTAGATAGCAGTGCATGAGAAGTGAGGAGGCACATGCGTAAAGTTAATTAGATAGCAGTGCATGAGAAGCGAGAAGGCACATGCTTAAAGTTAACTAGATAGCAGTGCATGAGAAGCAGAGAAGGCACATGCTTAAAGTTAACTAGATAGCAGTGCATGAGAAGCAGAGAAGGCACATGCTTAAAGTTAACTAGATAGCAGTGCATGAGCAGCGAGAAGGCGAATACTTGTAATGATACAGAAATCATATACCACCTTTAAAAAGGTAGTCACTTTCTGTGTATTCCCACCTGGTGCTAAATCGGGATGAAAATTAATAGACAAATGTCCACAATCATATTTCAAGTCACTACTATCATATGTATGTAAAGCATGCCTCCTCGTCCCCCTCCACAAAAGATAGACACCTTCTGTGTATCCGTCTGATGTCACACTTGAACAAAAGTGAAAAAGACAAATACAGCATATTTGCTATTAGACATATGTAAATTGAATGTTTCAAAACATCCACAGAAGTCATAGGATTAAGTACTTCAGAGAAAGTGAATGTTTCTTTACCCTCCCATAGAAGATAGCCACCTGTATATGCAACATATGTTTGATTGTGAGGGAAAAAAATAATAATAATAATTATTACAGAAATGTTTCTATCTTTTAGGCAGTACACTGCTCCAGTACAAGCTTGGTGACCTTCTCTCTTCGTCCCTCTGAAGTTTATGAGGAGCAACTCTTTGAAGTCTGTGAGGAAAGTTAAAGGAATAACGACCACATTGCTCCAGCCCAATACAAGAGAGTGACCTCTAAGGTTTGGAAGAAATAATGACATCATCCCCATGTGCCCATACAAGCTACAGTGACCTTCTGCACACACCTGTGAGTAGGGCTGGCTTTTGACTAGGTAGCATTCAGGGCAGAGGCCACTGCTGAGCCTGGATGAAAATCCACTTATACAGCCCTGCAGTGTGGTGTCCACAAGCCCTTCAGAAGCTTTGAAAGTCTAGGTGATCTGTGATGCATTTAACCCTTTGAGAAATTATTCTAACTGAGCAGGTGACAACAGAAACAGTTACTTGCAATCAGACAACCTCTGCCAAGTAGTTATAGCCATGCCTATGTGCAATTTTGATGTCAGATTGTGATAAAAGATTAAAATTCAATGCATTTCACCTTTGCTTCAAGCAAACAGTTGCCACACATTAACATATTCCATGTTGCTTCACATACATCACACTAAACATGCCAAGACAGAATAATAAGCCAACAACAGCAGCTTTCCATTTATAATGCATAACAAACAGTTGCCACACATTAACATATTCCATGTTGCTTCACATACATCACACTAAACATGCCAAGACAGAATAATAAGCCAACATCAGCAGCTATTCATTTATAATGCATAACAAACAGTTGCCACACATTAACATATTCCACGTTGCTTCACATAAATGACACTAAACATGCAAAGGCAGAATAATAAGCCAACATCAGCAGCTATTCATTTATAATGCATAACAAACAGTTGCCACACATTAACATATTCCACCTTGCTTCACATACATCACACTAAACATGCAAAGACAGAATAATAAGCCAACAACAGCAGCTTTTCATTTTCCTTCAGACAGACTCTGCAATTATACCTGCTGTGTGCATATCAAGTGTCACCTTAAGTAGTCAAGCTTACCTCTCACAAATGCACAAGAGTCCTGCACAGACAGATAGTAGTGACTGTTTAAAACTGAGCAAGAAAGAGTGTCAAGTTACCTCCATCCAACAAACCACAGTCCCATATCTCCTGACCTCTTACCTCCAGAGTCAGGGACAAAACAACACTAACCAGGGACACTTCTTAAAATGTTAGGACTATTAGGGTGAAGAATTGACAGAATAAGAGAATGTGAAAAAAACATGCATTTTCCTGAAGTAAAAGAGCTCTGTAAGTCTAATTGTTGCCAATATTTCTTAGGTGTAATCCACCACCTGTTCTACAAAAAGCACCAGTTTAAGGAAGGGATTAGGAGGGACAGAGCAAAATTCTGCACCAAAATCAGTGACAGTTGGAAGGATTTCCCAGTCTCTATTCAGCAGCTATAGCCATGAGGTCTGATGGCAAGTTTCACATAGACAGGTTGCCACATATTACAGTTGCACCACACAGATCGCAAAGCCATAAATATTACAGAAAATATGTAGTTGAGCACTGCATCAGGAAAAAATAAATAACTAAATCACATAATAATAATAATAACAATAATAATAATAATAACACCAACACCTCACTGCTTTTGCCTCACAACATTTCTCTCAACTGTCCAAAATTCAGCTGAATTTCCCTCCTGACTCCCTGAAAATACAACCAACCAGCAATGCCAGATAGTCAAACATTATAATTTCTTTAAATAAAAATTGCATCATATTGATACTAACCCTCACAGTCCTCGCTCTCAGTTGTTGTTTGTCTTTCAGCTTTTCCCGGTTAGGGGTCGCCACAGTGAAACTCCAGTCCGCTAATGATTGGAAGTAGATTTTCATAAATGCTGAGGTGCCAGCTCGATGTTCAACCTTCAACGAAGGCACGCCCATTTATGCATGTCTTTCAAATGCTCACCCAACTGCGGGGAGGACATGCAGACTCCACACAGAAGGCACTCCCCGCACTCCAGCCTTTGTACTCACCCTGTGAACATTGTGAGGTCATAGAGAGTTGATTGATAAATGAATACACAGAGGAGGAGTAGAAAGTAACATGGGAGCTGAGCAGTTCAGACTCAGATCAGGATGCAGCACAACTGACCCAGTGTCAGTTGACTGACAATGAGACAGATACTTAAGAAGAATCTAGAAATGAGGAAAGAGGTGAACTGGGCATTCCTATATTTGGACAAGGCATATGACAGGGTCCCAAGAAAGCTGATTTAGCAGTCCTGCAGAGATTCAAGTCACAGAAACACTGTAGAATTAGTGCAAGCTATGTACAAGGACCCAATGGCCCAAGTACAAATGCTGTTCAGTCTCACAGAGGGAGGCCAAGTGGGAGTGGGTGTGCATCAGGATTCATCTCTGAGCCCACAACTGTTTATACTGGTGATGGACTACATAAGCAAACAGGTCAGAGGGAACAGATCAAAAAGTTGCTATATGCAGACAACGTGACATTACAGGCAAACTCTGAACAAGAACATCAGCAAAGGATAGGGGAATGTAATGCAAAACTGAAGGTGCGTGGGATGCACATAGGATGAAACTGAGTACAGATAAGACAGTTGTTATGGCAGCAAATGGGGAAAGTCAGAAGAAACTAAGAACTGAGATAGAAGGGAACATAGTGAAAAAAGATCAACAGATTCATGTATATAGGAGGGATAGCTGAGGAAAAGGGAAGTCTGAATGAGGAGGCCAAAGCTAGAATCAGAGAGGCTGCAGCCAACTGGCACAATGTCAGCTGTAGTCTATGACAGGATAATGCCAAAGAAGCTGAAAAGTAAGGTGTACAAAATAGTGGTGTGACCAGTACTACAGTATGGTACAGAAACCTGGGCAGTAAAGGCAGAGCAAATGGGGAAGCTAGAGGTGATGGAAATGAAGTCCCTGAGACATATGATAGCATGCACATTATAGGACAAACAAAGAAATGAGGATGTAAGAGCAGAACCCAAAGTAGCTCCAATTGCAGAAAAGGTCAAAGAGAATAGATTATGGTGTTTTACATGTGTAGAAAAACAAAAGGTAATCTCATGAAGAAGATTTGAGACAGACAGGAAGAAAGCAAAAGGAAATGAGTGCATCCAACAAAGAGATGGATGGATTGTGTGACAGAAAACCTGCAACAGCTAGGCATGAGTGTCGAAGAAGATGGGAAACTGGCGTTGAATACAGAAAGATGATGAATGACCATTGATATGACCCCCTGACCCCTGTAGTAAATGGAAAAACGGTTTGATGATGATGAGGAGAGTAGATCCTGTATCTATGCATGCGCATGGTGGAGGGGAATGACTGAAAACAGAAATAGATAATCTGACAAGCTGAGAGCATGACACTAAAAAGGCAGTTACACAAAAGAAGGGGTAAGACCCTTCTGGTGGCAGGACAGAGTGTAGTTCTGACAAGCTCATCATCTAGCCCTATCAGAGATGGAGTAATGGAGGTGTCCATGGAGCAATGGAGGTGTCCATGGAGTAGTGGAGGTGTCCATGGAGTAATGGAAGTGTCCATGGAGTAGTGGAGCTGTCCATGGAGTAATGGAGGTGCCCATGGAGTAATGGAGATGTCCATGAAGTAATGAAGGTGTCCATGGAGTAGTGCAGGTGTCCATGGAGTAATGGAGGTGTCCATGGAGTAATGGAGGTGTCCATTGAGTAGTGCAGGTGTCCATGGAGTAGTGGAGGTGTCCATGGAGTAGTGGAGGTGTCCATGGAGTAATGGAGGTATCCATGGAGTAGTGGAGGTGTCCATGGAGTAGTGAAGGTGTCCATGGAGTAATGGAGGTGTCCATGGAGTAATAGAGGTGTCCATGGAGTAGTGGAGGTGTCCATGGAGTAATGGAGGTGTCCATGGAGTAATGGAGGTGTCCATGGAGTAGTGGAGGTGTCCATGGAGTAATGGAGGTGTCCATGGAGTAATGGAGGTGTCCATGGCTCACCTAGATGTTGTGTTGCTCTCAAACTCTCCTTGCAACACTCTCCAGGACAAGGATACCTAAGGTTTCCAACATGTTTACTGGTTAGAAAGTTGACACACTGCCCCAGTCATTTTCTTCAGTCAGAAAAACGATATGGACATTAGGGGAGGAAAGACACAGATCATCATCCAATTTCAGTAATAATAACAAAGTCTATAGAACAGCACATCCTACACTTTTTTCAAAGATCACACCTTTGGAATGAATGACTGGTTTGTCTGTGAAATATGAAAGTTTTACATACATATTGTCTCTCTCCTACTTTAGACACAACAGAAGAGTCTTTGTGGGTTCTGTTCAAGCAGCTTTATTATATACAAACACATCAAAATAGAAGTTTACTGACTTTACATTAAGTAACTTATATACAAACTAACAACTGCAATCATACATACTCACTCTCTGGCAGCACTCTCAAAATGGCACTGGGAATAGCAATTGCCCGGTATTTATATGTGCACATTCAGTCCTTGATATGCTTCTTAAAGATACAGCACATGCACTCTAATCTACACATATGATATTCACTATCAATGGTGGGAGGACACAAGGCTAGGGGTCCAACATTACACGGGGTGGCTGTTATTTACTGCTAATGGTAATATAAGGTATAAGACACAGGGTTCCTGTACCATACACTATACCTGTGTTATGAGGCTCAAGGCCAAAGCTACTGTTCTACATAGTGTCCCAAGCTATTCATTGACAATGGTGGTATGAAGTACAGCATCTATGGTCCTACAGCACACAGCATTCCCATGCTATTCACTGACAATGGTGGTATGAAGTACAGAGTCTATGGTCCTACAGCACAAACTGTCCCATACTATTCACAAACAATGGTGGTATGAAGTACAGGGTCTATGGTCCTAGAGCACACAGCATCCCCGTGCTATTCACTGACAATGGTGGCATGAAGCACAGTGTCTATGGTCCTACAGCACACAGCATCCCAGTGCTAGTCACTGACAATGGTGGCATGAAGCACAGTGTCTATGGTCCTACAGCACACAGCGTCCCCGTGCTATTCACTGATGATGGTGATATGAAGTACAGGGTCCATGGTCCTACAGCACACAGCATCCACGTGCTATTCATTGACAATGGTGATAGGAAGTACAGGGTCTTTGGTCCTACAGCACACAGTGTGCCCGTGTTATTCACTGACAATGGTGGTATAATGTACAGGATCTATGGTCCTACAGCACACAGCTTCTCTGTGCTATTCACTGACAATGGTGGTATGAAGTCCAATACCTATGATCCTACAGCACAAAGTGTCCCATACTATTCACTGGCAATGGTGGTATGAAGTACAGGGTCTATGGTCCTACAGCACACAACTTCTCTCTGCTATTCACTGACACTGGTGGTATGAAGTCCAATATCTATGATCCTACAGCACAAAGTGTCCCATACTATTCACTGGCAATGGTGGTATGAAGTACGGGGTCTATGGTCCTACAGAACACAGCTTCCCTGTGCTATTCACTAACAATGATGATACTAGGTACAAGGCCAGGGTCCTCCAGCATACAGTGTTCTTCTATTGTATACCAGTGGTTGTAACAGGCACAAAACGAGGAGTTCTCCATCACTTAGCATACCTGAGCTATGGTCTGGCAGTGGTGGTGTGCAGTATTGGACAAAGCATCTTATACTACACAGTGTCCTGTGCTATTCACTGACAATGCTGACATAAGGCACAAGGCTAGGGGTCCTGCACCACACAGTGTCCTCGTGCTATTGTCTGGCAGTGCTGGAGTGAGCTCCAGGACAAAGTGTTGGCTTATGTAGCCCAGGCGGGTATGACCCTATCCCTGAGCAGCATCTTACCATCACCCAGAATGATACCACAGTACAAGCAGAAAATGATTGATTTCAACAATTGGCTAAGTTTTTGGTGTCATTCTAAGGGAACACAGTATCTGTCTGCCTGGGATGACATGACTGACAGACCTCAATGCTTTACAAGATATGTCCTGCACTTCCTGATATTGGTCAAGACTCTTGCCCCCCCCCCCATAGTGCCTTTTATTTAGGCATCTACAAACAAATGCAATCTGAGGGTCTTGCTGCTCAGTGCTAGACGTCTAAATATCAAAATGCACTCGCTCGAAGCACTTCTTAAAATGGAAAACATCAACATTTCTGCTGTAACAGAGACCTGGTTCAAGGCAGCAGAAAGCACCCCTGTACTACCAGGCTATAACTCATTCCACACCTTTCAGCCCCAGAACTTGGACCAAAGCTCCAAAGGCGTGGTGTTTCCATATTCATAAAGGATGCGCACACCTCCAAACTGGTAGGCCAACAAAACACATCTCATATACTTCAAGTGCAGTTATAGGTCCCCAACCATATCCCAATACTCACACTCCACATTCCTAAGCACCCTGGAGAATATTAAGTTCCAACCTAGCACTCTCATACTGGGCAACTTCAATTACCCCTCCATTAACTGGGAAAACTACTCATGTAGCAATACGCTTGCCCAACACTTTCTGGATTTCATTAATTCTAATGCCCTGGACCAGCTCATTCTTACCCCCACAAGAGGTAGTAAACTTCCTTGACTTGGTCATCACTAACATGAGCAACCGTTGCTCTACATCAATAGTCAACTCCTCCCTGGTTAGATCCGACCACAAACTAATCACCTTGGAAATCCACATCCCTCCCACCCCCACCCCCCACAAAGGTAACCACCATGAAAAACTTCTCCAAAGCTAACTTTGCATTCCAAAAACAGAAGTTGCTGTTTTCATGGCACCCATGCAAATGGAGAATAGTTGCATGACCGCTGAATCATACATCAATGCACTGTATGAACACATACACAAATGGATGGATCTCGCCATACCCAATAGAACCAAGATTCTCTCCTCAAAAAAAGGAAGCCAATTTTGTGGTCCCCTGCCATAAACAAACTCTACAACAGAAGGAGGAAACTGATGTGGAATAAGGTGAAGTCCCAAGACTGGAAAAACTCCCTTATCAGCCTCAACAAAAGGTTGAGATCCCTCAACAAATCCTCTAAAGCTAGCTATGAAAACAGAATTGCAGCAGATAGTAAAGACAACCACAAGGTCTTCTATAGTTATGTAAAGAATCTCCATGGCAATACCCAGTTTTGCTCTGAACTACTGCACAATGGTACCTCCTATACTGAGCCAACAGATATTGCCAATATACTGGCCGACAGAGTCAGTGCCAACTTTACACCCCCCCCAAAGGACCGATCACAATACCAGTAGATTCCTAGGCACCCTGTATTATTGCTGCACAGGTGAAAACATCATTGTCCAAGACAAAAATACAGCTTCTATGGAACCTGACAATATCCCCGGCTGTGTTCTACATGAACTACAGAGTGAACTGGCACCTCACCTGTGTGCCCTGTTCAACCTCAGGCTTTGTCCCTATGGAATGGCACACTGCTACAGTCATCCATCTCCACAAGGGAGGAGCGAATACAGACCCCTGGAACTATTGCCCCATTAGCCTGAGGAGTCTGATATGCAAAGCTATGGAATGCATCATCATGGACCTAATAAACAAGGATACTCTACACAGTATGGTTTTGTGAAGGGTAGATCATGCCTGCTCAACTTGGTCGACTTCTTTGAGTCAGTCACCAGAGCTGTGGATGATGGCAAGGTGGTTCATACAGCCTACCTTGATCTGGCCAAGGCCTTTGATACTATTCTCCACTCAGGAGTCAGAGAAAAACTCACTAAGCTAGGCATCACCCCCTATATCACTAGGTGGGTTGCACAGTGGCTCACAGATAGAACACACAGTGTGAAAGTAGCTGACTCCAAGTCAGACTGTCAACCAGTCACAAGTGGAGTCCCATAGTGCTCGGTCCTGGGTCCTCTTCTGTTTGGTATCTACTTCTCTGAAGTTCAGGCCAACATGAAGGGACTCTGGCTGACAAAGCTCGCAGACAATTGCAAGTTGGGAACTATTATTAACTCCCCAAGTGATGTTGACATCCTACAGAAAGGCCTCAATGAGACCAATGACTGGTGTCAGAACCATGGCCTTAAGCTCAATGCCAAAAAATGTGTCATCATCCCCCTTGGGAAAAAAACCCAGTTTCCTTGAATTACCACATCGATGGTAGTCCACTGAACACAGAAGGCATTATAAGAGATCTAGGAACACAGATTGACAGCAACCTCTCTTCTGACCACCACATTGCCACTGTGGTCAGAAGATCCTTCTATGTGGCACATCTCATTAGTAAGGTTTTGCATCCAGGAAGAAAGAGGTCATTGTCTCCCTCTACTCTTCCCTCATTAGGCCAATCATTGAGTACAATGCCCCCATTTGGCATGTACCTCACTAGACACCTGCAACAACTGGAGAGGCCGCAAAAGTACCTCACAAAGAGGATCCTAGGCCTTAAACACTTGTCATATATGGACAGACTCAAAAAATTCCAACTATTCTCTGTCTCATATTGCCTAATTAGAGGCGATCTCTGCTTGACTTACAAAGCCATGTCTGACCCAGCTCTGTTAGAAATGCTACATCTAAAGAAATCCCAATCTCTCCACACCACATGCTCCAGAGACCATAACCTCATTACCACAATCACCAGAACATCCTGAAGGAACAGGTTCATAACCCAGAGACTGCCCATGCTATGGAACAGGCTTCCCATACATGTCAAGCAGAGTACCTCACTGGTCCTCTTCAAGAGAAATCTTGATGAGTGTATGAGAAATAGAAAATTCACCCCAGGGATCACTCCAGTGGCTCTACTCGACAGAGGCACTAGGAACTAAGGTCGGGTGGCATGATGCCAGGGTAATCGTATGGGCTAGTCTTGTTAAGGCTCGAAGGCCATTAGCCTAGTACACACCGATGAACCTATGAACACAACACAGTGTTCTGTGCTATTCAATGACAACTGTGGTCTGAGGCACAAGGCCAGGGATCCTCCACCACACGTACACACTGTCTTCTGGCTACAGACTGACAATGGTAATATGAGGCACAAGGCTAGGGGTCCTCCACCACATGCACACACTGTCTTCTGGCTATAGACTGACAATGGTATTATGAGGCACAAGGCTATGGGTCCTCCACCACATGCACACAGTGTCTTCTGGCTATAGACTGACAATGGTAATATGAGGCACAAGGCTAGGGGTCTTCCACCACATGCACACACTGTATTCTGGCTATAGACTGACAATGGTAATATGAGGCACAAGACTAGGGGTCTTCCACCACACGTACACACTGTCTTCTGGCTACAGACTGACAATGGTAATATGAGGCACAAGGCTAGGGGTCTTCCACCACATGCACACACTGTCTTCTGGCTATAGACTGACAATGGTAATATGAGGCACAAGGCTAGGGGTCTTCCACCACACGTACACACTGTCTTCTGGCTACAGACTGACAATGGTAATATGAGGCACAAGGCCAGGGATCCTCCACCACACACACACACACACACACACACACACACACACACACACACACACACACACACACACACACACACTGTCTTCTGACTATAGACTGACAATGGTAATATACGGCACAAGGCTAGGGGTCCTCCACCACGCACACACACTTTCTTTTGGCTATAGACTGACAATGGTAATATGAGGCACAAGGCTATGGATCCTGCATTGCATGCTGTCTCTCTGCTATTCACTCACAGTTGCGGTGTGAAGTACAAAGCCAGAGTTCCTACACTATTGTCCAGTCAAAACAAGAAAAAGTAAAGTTAGTGTTGTCTTCCCACATCATTTCTGTTCAGATGAAGTAGTAATATCCTATACCAACCTTAATTCTCTGAAAGTGCATACTTGTCCATTTAAAAAAGGCAAATATGTAAAGTGCATAAAGGGATGTGTTTTGTGGGCAATACAAACATGTCCTTTAAAAAAAATGTTAAAATAATGTTTCTAACTTGCTATTCTGCTCGTGTGATTGACATCATATTGTATTCATGCATTCTCAGTTATATGAGTCATTACAACAAAAGGAAATAAATGAATATTAGCCAGCATACATGAAAAAAATCCAATATCAAAATTATGCTTAGAACAACACGAAAAAAGAAGCGTTATTTAAACTGGCCCCTTAGAAGCATATAAATCTAAAATGCAGGGAAGACTACCAAGTTATTAAAATTGGAGCACGGTCCATATTTCAGTAAAACGGACTTTACTCATTATCATATATGCAATAAAAGTGGAAGGAATTCTTAAAACATTTTATTGCATCAGAAATTAGTTTCAATCCCATTATTAGAACGATTTATAGTGCAAACCATTTACCATATTTTCCATAAAAAGGAAACAAAAAAAAAACAGCATAGCAGAATGCAAATTAGCATTTTACTGGTTTACACAGCTAGTTAACTCCCATTGCAGGGATTGATTCAAAGTGAAAGATGTTGAATTCAATAATACAGACAGCTGCAGTAGTCTGCATCAGGGCAGTACCCTTTTCTTTAAAGGAAGGCTCTACTTAGGAACTTGGAAAATGTGTTTTATCATATCTTTGTTTTCGGAGCTATTTTAATGCATTGAAATAACTCTAGATGCTTCTTACAAAGTGTATTGTGTTTTGCCACCATGTAGCTGACAGTGGAGCCTGACATATGAACATGATCTTGATTTAGCTGTTTACTAACTCCTTCTCTTAATACACTTCAGTCCCCTTTATATTAGTCATGCAAGTCATAAGGTAGTGATGATGTTTTCTTGTTCATTAAGATACAATTGCAACAGTGTGAGTCACAGGTAACTTGTACACCTTTTTGTAGAAGGAGTGCTTGCATTTTATTCCTAAATGACCATCATACACATTTCTCTCAAAGCTTATTACAAGCC
This sequence comes from Protopterus annectens, assembly GCF_019279795.1. Lineage (NCBI taxonomy): Eukaryota > Metazoa > Chordata > Ceratodontiformes > Protopteridae > Protopterus > Protopterus annectens. The sequence goes on along the minus strand of NC_056746.1, from coordinate 1,289,352,506 downwards.
ATTCAAATCAATTTTATAGCTGTAGCCAAAGAATGCAGTTAAATTCCAGGCTCTTTTAAGGTTTGTCATTTTGCAGCTATGAGTTATGTGCACTGACAGTCTCTTCTTCCACACTCACCCTCAGGTGTCAAAGCTAACACTGTAATCCAAGAGCTCTTAACACTTCAGAGGAATTGTTCTGCTACTGACTAGTATCTGCAGCAGTAAGAAGATTTTTTTTGTATTGTTATCCTGAATGTTGGAGAAGTGTGGTAATTTGCTTGCTATTTTTACGCAAAAGCATTTTACAAGTGCAGTACAATAAAAAAAGTACAACTATTTGATCTTGAATCAGTGTGGACATTTTTTTTTTAACTGAGGCACAAATACCTTCATACATTACATTTTCCAACTTCTGTTGCATTGCTAGCCCTTGATTTATAATACAGCATACAGGGACCACTTCATCAAAACCATACTGCCTGAGCATGATATCAGTAATTCTAAGTCTTACTTTCCATAAAATTGTTGCAGTTACAGAAAATGCCACATATAAGTGGATCACTACACAACATATGTAGTCAGCTATTAGGGGCCTTGCTGAATACACAAAGTGGGATGCGCTTACTGAAACCTGAGACTATCAAGTCAAGTCAAAGTAAACATTATACAGGAAATTAAAATTATACAGGATAAACCATGCTATCATCAAATGAAAAATAATTCTGTTCATCTTATTATGAAGATTAAGACATGACTGTATATGCTATTTTATATGTTGGGATGACTTATGTATAGTATCTAAGAGTTCTAATATATTTAGAGAAAAGTCAAAACATTTTTTTCTTGTAAACTATCAATACATTTACAATTTTATATGCCCCCCCTGACAGAACTGCTTAAATTAGGACTGCTTTGCAGAAAGAGACACAGATGGTAATCTTATCAAACTTAATAGACAATGGAATAGAGTTTCACAGCTCTGTCTTTTTATATCAGCTGTTGAGCTCCTGACATTAGCAGGGCTAATAACTTAAGATTGTCAGCAGGACCTGTGAGGGCAAACTACAGATTTCTATGTGTCTGTGATATGTCATGTAGCCAGAGACAAATTCCTCTGCAAAGTATGTGAGAATTTATGCTGTAAAAAAGTAGGTTGGCTTCCTGTTCCTTTGATTCCTAGGTAAGGAAATTAAAGCTTTATAAAGTACAAACAGGTTTCTGCTACCTACACAATACTGGAACCATACTGTATAGAGACAAGCAGCATATGGGCTGAGTTAAACTGTAGGAGAAGGTGGAATTTTCCTTTCAGCCCCAAAGTTTAAAACTCTTACTGGTTTTCAGTTGTACCACGGAACTTCTGGGTCTTGCTTCCACTGACTGGCACTACTCTGATGCTAAAAGGCATCTCAGCATACTTTGCATGCCACTGAGTAACATTTATTTATTTATTTATTTATTTACACTTTGTGATTGGGTTAGTCCCACTAGGTCAATGGCCTCTTTTCAGGGAAGACCCAAGGTGGTATTCATGCTGACCAGGGTAAATTTGACTAGGACATCAGAGAACTTGCCCTACTCTTCTTGATAAGTGCTGTGAGATCTTTCATATCCACCTCAACTATCACCAGCTTAGGCAAATGGGGTGTTTGTTTAACATCTCATCAGAAGGGCAGCACTCTTGAGACTACACCTCCCATTATGCTGCACTACAGTGAAAGCACTGGAAAAAATAATCTGTTTGCCTGCAGTGAGAATAGAACCCACAGACTCCTGCATGAAATATGAGTGTGGTACCTGTTAAGCTAGTGAGATGATTTTTATGGGAAAATGAGCACTACTTTGAATATTAAAGGAGATGAAAGGGGCACCCATATACAATAAGCATTACTTCTAAAGGAGAAGAAGTGGACCCTAGATACTGAGCAACTATACATTACATTGAAGTCGTTTTTCCACTTTTTGTGCACTGTTATGCACTGACAAACTTACTATGCACTTCAGGCAGTGCTAACAGTCAAAACAGAAATCTGAGAGCACAAGTGATAACCTCTAATTTATGTATTATATAGAAAAGCAGGATTTAATGGGATAAATTCCAAAGTGCATTTAGACTGTGTGGTGCAGACTGAACTATGCAGCATTTTATATTTTCACAAATCCCTTTCTATGGCTTTATGAAATGGAATAGTAAATATGAGACCTGCATAAAAATGGTTGTGTTTCAATGCATATTCTTCAGAAGGCTAAGTTTTACTTATGTGCTTTTTACTAAATAATTGGTTAGAATGAGCAATTTAAACAAGTACTACAAATGGAACAAATTATACAAGGAGTGAATAAAACTTGGAGTGTTTATACCTGGAAATACACAGAAAGCATATTTCCCCCTAAACATGGCAAAACAGATAATAAATCACATTTTGCAGCACCGGGACATGCTATTTTAAAGAGCAACACAACCTATTTACTATAACATGCTCCATCTAATGCCGCCCAACTTATATTTAAGTGGATATAGAAAGAAAAGTTAGAGATGAGTTTTATTTGTTTGTTAACTAGGTGAGATTCACTAGGTACAGGCCTTATCTGACTGACTTATCTGCTTAAAACCCTGAAAAGTGATGTCAAACATTGCCATAGCATTGATTAGAAAAAAGAAAAATAAGGTAACAAACTGCGACTAATAGAAACTGACAAATCATTGTTCTTAGATGAGAGGACGCTGCCAACATACTTATTGGAAGTTTCATACCCTTAATTTACATGTTAACTAAGAGAGGACTCTACAAAATGGGTACGGTCCCCCAAGTCTAAGTTAGTACGTTCTTAGAGTTATGATTTAAAGCAAAGCTCTGTCACATACTTTGTACCGATATTACAGTAATATGACAAGAAGTGTATTAGTTTTTAATACTCATGCATAGCTGTGATTTAGCTAATGCAATATAAGTGTTTATGTTACCAGATTACTCATTTTAACACTCTATTATTTGGAAAGGGAAACATTATCCAGGTAAAGCAGACTCCTGCATGATGAAGGGTATTATCATCTCAGAACTTTAAACAATCTGTGCTAAAATGCCACACAATTCCACTTGCATATAACTGTGTCATAAGTTCCAAGCTAACTCTCACATGGCATTCATGCAATGATTGTTCGATTGATTTTTCTCTTGTCAGAGAAACTGAAATGATGTTCCTTTTGATTTTTTCATAACTCTCTTAGTCTGGGTCTGGTAGTCAAATAAAGGTGAATTGATCATTTGCACTTCCCTCTGTCATACTGGCAGTTAGAGCAGAACATTAAGGCTTTGAGCTGTTAATAAACTGCTTCCCGTGGTCCAGGGTTGGATTCCCTTAGCCTGCTTTTGCTTATTGTGTGACCTTGTGAAAGTCATTTAATCAGACAGTGCTTTGGGGCAATTGAGAAATTGGGCTAGGATCTCAATGGTCTCCTAGAATGCATACCTAGTAATGACATAAGAACCTGAGAAACGTAATGGACATTCCCTTAATCCCCTGCCCTGCAAGCCACCATTAAAACACACATTACAGCAAGTGCCTAGGAAAATGGATTGATCCAACACTACCCTCCAATCAGCATCATTGTATGCATATTTTTAGCAATCATGAAAACTCTTTATTATCTTCGTCAATACCTGCTCTGCAAAGATTCTAGTCAGCTACTGGTAAATACATTAACTCCCAGAAGGAAGCCAGAAAAGATTCTAGTCAGCTACTGGTAAATACATTAACCCCCAGAAGGAAGCCAGATGCTAGATAAGGATCAATCAACCACAACAAGAAATAAGGAGCTAAAATAAACTCAGCTGATAAGCCACTGGCAAAGTAAAAGGAATACACAATTCAAAAATATGTAAAAAATAAAACCAAACATTGCCATCAGTAAAATAAAACAGCACAATTTTTGTATTATACACTCTGCTATATCACGTTCTACACAAGAATCATTCAGTCATGAATGTATAACTGCAAATCAGGAATAATCTCTTCTCATTCAGAAAAAAAATCATGGGTCCAAGAGTTATTATTATTATTATTATTATTATTATTATTGTTATTGTTATTGTTATTGTTATTGTTATTGTTATTGTTGTTATTATTATTATTATTGTTATTGTTGTTATTATTATTATTATTATTATTATTATTATTATTATTATTATTATTATTATTATTTTCAGCAGTGTCATTTCTTCTTCAAGGAATGAACAAGAATCTAATATAAATATGCACAGAGAGGCAGATCCTAAGGCATGTACTTATGGCAATGAGTTTTGTGGACACTGGAAAGTGGCTTGTCAAAATCAGTAAACAACACGGTGGAATCCCTTTACGAAATGAGTGCAGATTACTCACAGAGGAACTATGACCTACAGCAGCAAATGACTAGGGTAAGAAAGGAGCAGGTGCAATTAAATTACAGTCTGTCTGCCTTACCCAGGCATTTTAGTACTACAAATGCATGGAGGCAGAGACACTTTAGCAAATGTGGAGGTGCAGCAGCTTTCCTTCAGAGAGCAAAAGATTTAATGCACACAAGAAGGGGGGCTGAAAGAAAGCATGTCTAGTTTGGAAACAGGGGGCTCTAAAAATAAGAGAATTAAAAAAAGCAGTTGCAAAAAGCAAGACCACACTCCAAAAAAGGTTGCTCATACAGAGTGCTAAAACAGTGCTGAAGGCAAAAACAAGGTGGAAGGGAGAAAACAACAGAAGAGGATTTCCTATGCTATACAGTATAAACCCTGTGGTAGCGAGCTGGAGTGAGAAGGAAAAAAAAAAAGGCAGAAAGAGGAAGCTAAGGATATGACCACAGGTTCATAGGTAGGTACTAGGCTATTGGCCCTAGGGCCTATATAAGCCTAGCCAAAAAGTTCCCTGGCTTTTGCCACCCAAGAATTTACTTTCCTATGCCCCTGTCAAGAAGAGCCACAGAAGTGATCCCCGGTGTGAATTTCCTATTTACCATCCAATTGTCAAGATTTTTCTTAAAGAGGGCCAGTGAGGAGCTTTGTTTGACATGAATGGGTAGTTTGTCCCAGAGCATGAGAAGCCTCTGGGACAGGAATCTATCCCTCCAGCATGTTCTGTTTATTGTGGTGAGAAGGTTTAGGTCCCTGGAGTGTGTGGCTCAGAGAGATTGGGATTTATTTAAGTGTTGCATGTCCAACAGATCTGGGTTTGACATGGCTTTGTATGTTAAGCAGAGGTTGTCTCTGAGTAGGTGATAAGCAAAGGAGTAGATCTGGAGTTTTTTGAGATGGTCTGTGAATGGTATATGTTTAAGGCTGGTAATCCTCTTAATGAAGTATTTCTGTGGCCTTTCTAGTTGTTGTAGGTGTCTTGCGAGGTACATGCGAAATGGGGCATTGTACTCTATAATGGGTCTGATGAGGGATGAGTAGAGAGGAACAATGACCTTTTTTTTTCTGGAGGAGAACCCCTTTGTGATGAGGTGTGCCACGTAGAAGGATTTCCTGATTTCCTGACTACTGTGGCGATGTGATTATCAAAGGAGAGGTTACTGTCCGCCTGTGTCCCAAGGTCTCTTATCACACTTTTGGTGGTTAGTAGGCTACCGCTTATGTGGTAGTTCATGGGTACAGTGTTTTTCCCAAAGGGGATGACAGTGCACTTTTTGGCATTGAGCTTGAGGCGATGACTTTGACACTAAGCATCAGTCTCAGTGAGGCCCCTTTGTAGAAAGTCCACATCATTAGGCATTTCTATTATGGCTCCTAGTTTGCAGTCATCTGTGAACTTTGTTAGCCAAAGACCTACTGTATTAGCCCAGACATCTGAGAAGTAAATACCAAACAAGAGAGGACCCAGGACTGAACCTTGTGGTGCTCCACTTGTCACTGGTCTGAATTCATATTTGGAGTCAGCTACTTTGACTGTGTGGGTTCTGTCCATGAGCCAGCTGACCACCCATCTTGTGACATAGGGATTTATGTCCAGTCTAGTGAGTTTATCCATAATCCCAGAGTGGAGGATAGTGTCGAAAGCCTTGGCGAGGTCAAGATAGGCTGTGTGCACCACCTTACCCTCATCCACGGCTCTGGTGACTGCTTCAAAGAAGTCAATCAGGTTTAGGAGACATGATCTACCTTTTACAAAACCAAACTGAGTGGGGTCCAGAGTTTGGAGGTTACCCATGTCTTTGTTTGTAAGCTCCACATAGATACGTTCCATTGCCTTGCAAACCAGGCTCATCAGGCTAATGGGGTAGTAGTTCCCCGGGGTCCATGGTGGCACCCCCTTTGTGGAGTGGTATAACTGTGTCACTGTGAGCCATTCAGTAGGCACAAAGCCTGACGTGAGGCTATGATTGAACATGGTACTTAGGTGAGGTGCCAGTTTGTTCTGTAGTTCGTGCAGGACGCAGCCTGGGATGTTGTCTGGTCCCATGGATGCTGTGTTCTTGGCTTTGGAGAGTGCAGTCTTTACTTGTGTGTCTATGATTACAGGGGCTTTGCATTCTTCCAGTATAGAGATGGGCCCTTTGGGGGGGGGTAAAGTTTGTACTGAATCTATCAGCCAGGATGTTGGCGATATGAGTTGGTTCTGTATATCTAGTGCCATTGTGCTGTAGCTCAGAGCAGATCTGAGTGTTGCCATTGAGATTCTTGACATAGCTATAGAATGTGTTGTGGTTGTCTTTAGAATCAGTGGTGATTTTGTTTTTGTAACTTGCTTTGGAGGATTTTATGAAGGATCTCAGCTTCTTGCTGAGGCTGACCAGGGAGTTCCTGCAATCATGGGATTTTATTCTTTTTTGCAGCACCTTCTTTCTTCTGTTTTAGAGTTTGTTTATGGCAGGGGACCACCAGATTGGCTTCCTTTTTTGGAGGATAGCATCTTGGTTCTGTTGGGGATTGCACAATCCTTGCACTCGTGTAAGTGCTTATAAAGTGCATTTGTGTAGGATTCAGCAGTCGTACCGCTGCTTCCCATCTGAATGGGTGTCGTGTAAAGTTTTCCACTTCAGTCTTAAGAAGCATGAAGTTGGCTTTGAAGAAGGTTTTTATGGTGGTTTCCTTAATGGGGGGTGGGTGCAGGATATGGATGTCTCGGGTGATTAGCTTGTGGTCGAATCTGACCAGCGAGGAGTTGACCTCTGGTGTGGAACACTGGCATGAAGCATCAGTTACCCATATTGGTAATGACCAGGTCCAAGATATTGCTGCCCCTGGTGGGGGTATGGACAAGCTGATCCAGGGAGTTGGAATTTATAAATTCCAGTAAACATTGTACAAATTAGTTAGTGCATGAGTAATTTTCCCACCTGATGGTGGGGTAGTTGAAATCTCCCATTATTAGGATATTGGGTGTACCTTAATGTTGTCCAGTATATCAAGAAATGTGAAGTGGGCATCCTGGGGCATGGCTGTGGATCTGTAAAAAGCTACAACCTGGACTGCAGTCTTGCCCAGTGTTAGTTGCACCTGAATAATTTTTGATGCATTATGTTGAGCAACTAGCCTAGAGGTGTGGATATCCTTAACAAATATTGACATGCCTCCTCCTTTAGTGTTTTGGTCCAGGTTAGGTGGCCGAAAGGTGTGGTATGAATTATAGCCTGGTAATTCAGGGGTGCTCTCTGGAGCCTTGAACCAGGACTCTGTCACTGCATAGATGTTGATGTTCTCCAGCTTAAGGAGTGCTTCGAGTGAGTGCATTTTGAAGTTTAGACTTCTAGCATTGAGTAGCATTACCCTCAGATTTTGCTTGCTTGTACCTGCTGTGGTGGTGAGTTTGTCATTTGAGCCTTGCCTAAAAAAGGCATAGGGGTGGCAAGAACCTTAGCCAGTATCCAGAATACCAGGGGTGACAGGTGCAAGCCATCTCTGGCAAAGCATCGTGGTCTGTCGAGCATGTCATCCCAGGCAGACGGATACTGGATCCCCTTAGAATGACACCAGAAGCTTAGCCAATTGTTGAAGTCAATCATTTTGTCCTTGTACTGTGGTATCTTTCTGGGGGATGGCAGGATGCTGCCCAGGGCTAGGGTCATACCTGCCTGGGCTATATGATCCGAAAGCTCCATCATGTATCTTTTCATGTAGTCCAGGGAGGTACATCTCAGGTCATTCACACCAACATGGACAATGACAGAGTCATATTTGTACTTCTTGTGTGCGTGTTGTGTGGCAGTTCCGGGCACCCAACAGGCAGCTGACAGTAATTTACTCCTTGTTTAGCCTGGTGAGTGGGACATCAGTGTGCCTGACTATAGAGTTGCCTATGACTAGTGTGTTGGGTATGTTGTTTTGCCTTATGGGCTGAGGTTGAGTGGCACACTGATTTTGTGGGCTATGTGTCATTTGGGTGGTGTTGGGGGTGGTGTTTGCTTGTGTTTCAGTTTTGGAGGTCTCTGTTGTTTGGGCAGATTTTTTATTGAGAGCTTCCACAAATGTAGGTGTGTGTGTTTTGTTTTACTATGTGTGGGTTTAGGTGGTGTAGGTTTTGATGGGCTTTGTGTTGAGTGTGGTGTGGTGTAGGTGTTTACCTTTTCCTCTTGACTGACTAGTCCAGTCTTGGCTGGAGAGGGCTTGGCTTCCAGTTTGGCTATATAAGTGCATCACTCACAGGTTGTAGTGTTAGGTGGTAGGAGGAGACGGCTGTCAATGTACATGAGACAATTGCTACATTGCCCCAAGATGCCCAGATATATCAGGTGGACAGGGGAAAACACTGGGAGCTGACCCTTAGACATGCCTGGGTATGTGCTTATATTTTAAGTACTAAAATCTGTTTTCCTCTTGACAAGTGAGGAAAGTTGAGTGCTGCAGTATTATGTAGATTATTTGATGCTTGCAACGAGTTTTGAATAAGTGCTGAGCACAAAGGAGACTGTTTAGAGTGCAAAAATTCAAAAACTGGCTAGTGCTAAGGGAAAATTGGAAGAGCAGACTTTCTGGCACTGGGAATAGTTTAACCCTAGTTAAACGGCACTGCACAATTTGCAAGACCGTGTAAACAAGGGTTTTTAAACAGAAAGATGAAAGGGAAAGAAATAGCCTAAAATGGCCAATAAAACTACAAATTCTGAGCTGAAACCACTCCACCAGCGACAGATAGGCTGCTCAAAGCTCACCACTCTCACTGATGAACAGAAAAGCTTCCTTCTATCTTAGTAAGGTCTGGGCAACACAGAAACTACAAAACAGCCCAGAATTCAACAAAATCTGAAAACCAGACACTACTGGTTATATAAAAATGGGAAACAAGTATAGAGATAGGATTTTTTTTGTATGTTTTTGTTTTTTCAAGAATTAAAGCAGCTACAGTAATACAAACACTTTCAATGCTTAAAAATGACTATCGCACTTGAGTGTGTAGCCCATAACAGTTAAACAGTTGAAAACACTTAAACATCGATCAGTTAATGACCAGAGTAGAGGGATACAGGAGAGGGACTGATCTAAATAAATAAAATAAATAAATGATTATAGGTATAGATAGACGAGAGCTGTTGTTAGGATAGACTTCGCTTCATAAATCTAGTATGAAAAAAATAAAAGACTTAGTCAGAGATATTCTCTACCTTCTCAGAGATACTGCAAATGAAAGCTGTTTATAGATAGATTAGACAGAAGCATACAGGAAGGCTGGAACTGCAGAATAGACAATGGGTCACAGATAATTTGATATGGGGCATCATACATGATGCTTTGTACTATATAATATCCTTAAAACTGTTGGCAAATTACATCAGTATGTTAAGAAGCTTTCCAGTTGCATGTTTTAATCTTGACACTCGGCCATCTTTTTACAGATAGAATATTCAGCATTATGGCTTATGATAAAAGGGAAGGGCCAGCGACCTATATAAAGATGTGTTCTTGAATATGATTTTGTGCTCTATTTTTTTCTTTTCTTTTCAAACTATTACTAAAAGACTTCCTCTCTGCCTCCTGGCCTTCTCCCATATCCTCATCCGGGACATACCTCTCTAACACAATTTATCAACTTTCTTATACCTCCCTTTAAAGCACTAAATCACATAATCTACTTATCCCCTTCTAATACCTCACTTTATTGTACTTCTGAAACTACTATACCTACTTCTAATTAGCACAACCAAATTACTATTCCATTACTACTTCTCTGTTAACACTCAGACTTGCTTATCTCCTCTAATACCTCACCCTATTGTATTTCTTAAATTACTCCCGTCTATCGTATACACCACTGTTCTAGTTGTAAAGTCTCAGTACAAGACTTGTAAATTTAATGTCTGTCAATATCATTACAAAATTATTATACTGCCCGCTATGCTATATGTGCACTGAGACCGCATTATAAAACTTGTTATTGTAAATACTGGTTGCATTAAATATGATACCATGCAACTTTTCTCTCTTGACCTCCAACAAAAAAGAAAACCTGTGCCCAATCACACTTTCCCAGTAAACAAATTTAGATAAACAAAGAAGTGTCAATAACTAAAATAAATAAATAAATGCATATTCCTGTGACAAAATGAATAGAAATGGTTCTATTTACAATTTTAATGTAAAGTTCTGGATACGTTCTACTAAGTTAGATTTAAGTGACAGTTAAGTTAAACTATATAGTGGGAGACAGGAAGGTAAGGCAGGATCTAAAACTTTTCTCAAAACCAGGTTCAGGCTTTCTGGGCATTGGTGCCACAGTACCTGTGGGATTTCCAACCCAGAACATGTCCCTGGGTAGGTGTGGGGGGTGATATCCAGTTCAGTAACATATAGAAGATACAGGGGACAATGAGATAAGGTACTACTTTACAATGGCTACATGATAGGTAGGGGGAAGTACACCCCAGTAGGAGGAAAATAGTAAAGATACATTGGGAGGAAGCCATGGTAATGGGGCTACAGGAAACCAAATTGAAGGTATCAGATGCATAATTGACACAATATTAGGAAATATACTCAGATTACTTAGGAAAACAAGAAGAATGCTTCATGATCACCAAATGATTTATAAAAATCAGTGCATACCAAGATTATATATTCCCCATTCCAAAGGAGGGATGGGCCTCCTTGAAACTGATTACATGTATAGATCTGCTGACCTCACAAGACCCAAATGTGCTGAAAGTTTTGAAACATGAGGAGAATAAATCTAAGATGACTTCTCTACATAATCTTGCAAAAGGATATCTGTGTCAAGCAGGAATGGAAATCAAGCCAGAAGTAGATAAAAATCAGGCAGCAACTGAATGTGCCAGAAAACAAAAGAAAGAATATAAGGTGAAGGATCGGATGAGAAGGCAAGAAATGTGGAAAATGCATAAATATAGTTACAAGTATAGAAAATTTCTGGAAGAACCTCATGTTGATCAGGAACGAATGCAGGAATAGTTAAGGAGAGGCAAATTCAAGCCAAGAGAAGAAAGGTTAATATTGGTGGCCCAAGATAGTGGGCTGCGTGCACGTTGGTTTACAAAGTCCAATGAACATGTGGGAGAAACAGACAAATGTAGGTTTTGTAAAACCAAATTGAAACAGTTGCACACCTTGTTGCTGGTTGCGACATATTAATGACAGAAGGACTGTATACTGAAAGGCATAATAATGTGACTAGATTGTTGCACTGGGGATTGTGCAAACATTATGGTATTGAAGTGGCTGAAAAACACTGGAAACATGAGCAACAAAGCATCATAGAAAATGGTGAAGTCTACATCACATGAGATCATCCATTACCAACAGTTCAAAAGATAGATGCTAGAAAACTGGATGTAGTGGTCCAGGAAAAGAAGACAAAAGTAGCATTGATCATTGAAACCACCACACACAGTAACTACAGTGTCCTGTGTACAGAGAGACACAAAGTCATAAAATATCAGGATTTGCAGGCAGAAATGAGAGCAATGTGGAAGAATGATACCCAGATAGTTCCAATAGTAGTAGGAGCAACGGGTCTTATAAAAAAAGAGTCTACAATCATATTTAGATATGCTACCAATACAGGTAGCTCTGTACGAATTACAGAAGGAGTCATTACTGGGCACACTGCAGGTGCTGTGAAGAGCACTACTGGCTGACATCAAAGAGTGAAGCGATACTAATTTCATGAACTTTAACCGTATTTTGACTTAGGAATGGGGTCCATTCCCATCATGCTATTAGAAACCCAAAAGACTTGGAGAAATTTTAAAAAGTGAGAAGCCACAATTAGGGTGGGGATGGAAATAAAGGGCAGATCTGCTATTATATCAAACAGTTAATGTTGTGGACAAAGAAATTCAGATATGTGGAAAAGGTAGATGAATACTGTAAAAGGACATACTAAATCATAAGAAGTGGAGTTTGGAGGATATTTATGCACCATATAAAGATGACCCAGTATTTTTAGCATGCATTACAGCAATGGGAGTACTTGATGAATGATATATCATATGCAGTTTTAATGGGAGACCATAAGTTAGTTACATGCCATCCATTAGACAGATGATATAAGAAAGGGAACCACAGAGGAAAGTGTAACAAGCATTGAATAAGTGGTGGAAACAAGAAGGCAGCATGACAGTTAGAGACACATACATGGAAATCAGGTAGAAGTTGTGTTTTCTGCAGATACTGACAATAGGATAACAGACTAGATTTAATATTAGTTCCACAAGAGATGAAAAAGTCAATAAAACAGATAGAGATTAAAGAAAGGCAATTTTAAGCCCATGCTATGTTTGTTGGATGCCTGCAACTCCCTAAAGAAACACCCATGGGCAGGAGATAGAGATTGGCTCATTTTAAGTGGGCATATAATACTGGCAGAAATATATTTATGGTGCTGGTGGGAAGGATGCAACACTTCCAAATGAGGGGAACTAATGGATAGAAGGGGGGTAGATGAATAGAAGAGATTACTTATTTGGCAGAGGTGAAGGAAAAACAATTGGAAATTATACAGAAAAACTCTTTGAGTAATGGGAGATTTCAGGATCAGATGATGGAAAGGGAAAAGACAATCTGATTGGGGATAGATTCTCCAGGGATGAAATAGAACTGATAAAGGGAGGGACTATTTGGTAGTCAAATAGTAAAGGCAATCTCCGACGGATAGCTTGGGCCTTTGCCAACTGGACTACAGCAACAATTATAGGTCAGATACAGGATGAGGAGGGAACAATTATACAACAGGACTACAATATAAGAGAGGCCTTTCATCAATGTTATGTAAAACTGTACGAGGTGGATGGGGTTAAGAATGGAAAATGGGGTTATGATACTGCTACTGCTAGGAGGTTAAAAAGGGATGAAAGTGTCCAGTCAGACAGAGATGGATCAGAAATAGAGACAAAAGGCTATATTAATTTTAAAGCCACACAAAGCCGCAGGAATGAATTGATACCTAGGGGAAGTTTGCAAATAGTCTGACAAATGAATAGCACCAATTTTCACCATGATTTACAATAACTTGATCCATAGGTATAGCTTGAACACAATAAACGGCATGGTAATCTTTATATTTCTTTTACCCAAAATGAAGGAAAAGTGCCCAAAGTAGAGTAATTTTAAACCCATTTTTATTAAATGTTGACATCAAACTCCTGGTTAAAAAGTATTAACAGAGACTGAAGAAAATACTACCCAATATAATAGCAGATAAACAAAATGGCTTTATTCCAGGTAGAGTAGAAGCCACAAAATGGTGGACTCTAACTTCCTTCTTAAAACAGTATGGAGGAAGGAATAATGGAGAGGGGTTGGAATTGTTTGTTATTAAAAAGCATTCAGCTCTGAAACTGGAACTTTTTTATTTAATGTTCTCAAAGAAAGGAACTTTATAGAGTTGGATCTGAAATGACTTGAGTTTCTATACACAGAACCCTCATTCAAAGTCTTGATTAATGGGAGCTTGTCAGATTAGGACGTATTGCAAGAGGTACCAGACAGGGGTTTCCACTCTCACTTGGATTGTTCTTCTTAGTAAATGGATGAGTTGACATTCTGCAGAAACAGACCAAGATTTCAGGTGCCAAGTATGCATGATAATTAATTAGCAGTGAGACAGAAGAGATAATAGGCGGAGTCTTAGGCATTTCCACAATTTTAGTAAACATGGGGCTTCAGTTTAAAACTCAGAAATGTGTTTTACTTACCATATGTAAATACATAAGGAGAGGGTACATGTGGGGGGGTACTACAAGAGCAAGTGTTTCCTAAATATCTGAGACTAAAGATAGGTCAATCTTGAGGAGGATACTTATGACAAGAATGTGCTTTTGTTGGTATAATGATTTAGTACAGAGGAGGAAAAGGAAAACAGTAGCTTTTCAAACAATCTAAGCTAAGGAAAGATAAAGACAGTCAAGTAATGATGTAATCTCATATGTTATTTTTAGTGAGAAAGTGTCCTGTGCTGGTGTTTCACCCCAAACTGGTACAGTCAAAATCTGTAGTAAATGATGTTGTCCTGGGATAAACATGTAGGTGATTCTCAGTGGTAAACGTACAAATATTATCAAGAGCAGGAGGACGGTGACTCCCAAATAAACATAGATACACTCTGGCTTGTCTTTTGGGTCATTTGATCCAATGACCAGTAGAGCTCAAGCCCTCTCACCAATCCCAGTTTCAATGGGGGTGAAAAGGGGTAGCATATCACTGGATTAAACACATTTTGAAATGAATAGGAAGGCTCAGTTGGGGAAAAGGACATACAGATGAAATTTGGGACCACCCAAAGGTAGTTTAGTCCATCTCTGACAGAGTGAAGTCCATGTGGGAGAGCAACAGGCTGAGGACATAGTCCCAACTCTTAAGAGGAGAGGAGGTCTCCTTTAAAATGTTTCAGGAATTATGTAAAGCAAATAACCTATCGTTTATGGATTGGTTTGCTTTTCAGCAAATAGAACATATAGGTTTAATGATAAATATAATCAGAACAACCAGAAGAGAGTGGTACCATGGAATACATGGGTTGGTACTGAGAAAGAGAGAGTGAGTTCAATTAATACAGAACTGGGAGAAATCAAACAAAACACCCTGAAGAGAAGAATCTACAGAACCCAGTCAGTGGGTGAAAGAGTCCAGGTGCAAGAAGATGAATGGGTCACAGTGTGGGACAGAATGCAGCAGCTAGGACAGTGGTCAGAACTTAAAGACCAACATATGAGGATACTCTACAATTGGTACCTAACCCCTACAGTCTGAATGGGGAATGGAATCCAAACTGGTGTACAAGTAGGGCATAGTGAGACAGGCCTGCCTTATGTGTCCTTGGAATGCCAAGTGGTGCGGAGCAGATGGGTGAGCTTATGGAAGATACAGACGGAAACTCTTCCATAAAACAGAACCTTAGCTGGAAGCTTTGGTCATCAGGTTTAACTCTCAGAAATTCTACAACAGAAAAGTAAGTACTGAGGGTAGGCTGGGTGCTTGCACACACATATATATATATATATATATACATATATATATATATATATATATATATAAAATATAAAAGTGTCTCTAGCAACAAGTTTGAAAATAACTGCACATAATGCTTTCCATCTGCTTACAAATGTATTTATTTATACACGTGAATAATTTTTATGTCCTTTAAGGAAGTAGTAATTTTAAGAATATCTCATGAATAATAAAGAAAAAATATGTTTTTATGGTTATCAATTATAAAAGCATTAATAATACCCTATTCATATTGACTAAAAAGTTTGCATAACTATGTTGAATAAGATGAATGCCAAACTGTGCACATAGTGCAAATAGTTTATTTACAGTTTTTTTGAGTAAGTGAAGAATCTGTAATTATTCTGTTTATTTTATGTTTTATTATTTGAGTTAATGGAAATTTATGTTGTCAAAATCAATACAAATATTTAAAAGTGTAGAAATATGAATTTTTAACAATCCCCTAATATCAACATCCATATTACAGTCATTAGTTTCACACCCTATCACCTAAAAAAACGCTTCACATAAGTCATAAAAACTGTACTAAAGCAATGCTTTGTTCTTTCATTCACTCCTTACTCTGTTGAACACCTTTCTTTTGTACATGATTTCGAGACACAGAGAAATGAATCAGGTTGGTAAAATTCTTCACAAAATTCCCAGTGACAGACTTACTCTGCAGGTTTAGTTTTCATTGAATCCTCAAGAATTTCTACTGCTGTGCTTGAAATGAATCCTGTTTAACTAAAGTCATTTGAACATCAGCAAATGAGTATTTCATGCTTGCTGAAAGCACTTTCAAGTGCATATAGTGTTCCCAGTGTCCCCAGGACAGTCATATTCTGCACTGTATTACACAGTTCCTGCTGTACAATGTACTTCAAAGGACTAGTTTTCATTTATTCTATTAGTGTTAGGCTGCACAAAATTCACAAAGCACAGCTGCCCATATTCCCAAATGAACCCTAAAAGGTGGACCTGATTGGGTGATTTGCTTGGAATTGCATAGAAGTGAAAAAGATGTTTTGAGGCTCAAACCCTGATCTGTACCTTATTACTAATTTGCAGCTTAGTGTGTTAAACAACATGCAGTACTGTTCAATATCTCTTATTCATTACTCATAGCAATTTCTTTACAAGCATTTCTGATGCAATAAGCAAATCTATAAAAGTCAATCCAGACTTCACTGGCTTACCAATATAATTTTTAATGTACAATAATTATTTTGAGAACAAAGTATTGCATGAATGTTAAATAAGAAAGAACATTTCAGCTTTGAAAACCAAATATGATAGCACCTAAATAATGGAAACTTTTTCTATGATGAATTTTTATTTAGAAATCTCTATTGTGCATTTTAACAATATGTTATTTATAATACTATTATGTAGCCAGAATACTGGCTGGCCTCCACTCTTGCAGCTGTTTCAGGCTTTATGCTCCCAAAGAAAAAAAGGAAATATATTCTGCATTACATGGACAAGAAAAAATATAATTTTGCTGGAGGACTTTAAACACATTTTCTGCAGGTTTATTAAGGAAACATGTCAAAGGAACCTTGTTGATGGCAGACGGTCGTGTACAGCAATTATTGTTATATATTTTTTCAGGATGTCTTGCTGCTAGTTGGAAGAATTGATTACTCTCTGGAGAGTGTGCCCTGTTTATATTTCTAATTATTCTTAATGAGCAGGATGTTGGTCAGTTACTGTCTCTGGGGAACAACATAGAAAGCAATGTCTAGGTAAAAAAAACTTGATTCAAGTGTTGCAACACATTATCTATCCTTTTAAGAGGAAAAAAGTATAGCCTCAGTTTATTACATTAACATAATTCTCTTTCAGTTCATTCTCTCTATATCTGCTCTGGTTTCTCTGTTCCTCTCTTTTCTGTAGAATTTTAGTCATTTAAAGATAGTCCAATGTCATGACGGTTATGAGCACTGAACTCAGATTTGCATCAGTGTCGTGTTACTGCAGTGTTACTATCTCTATCTGCAGTAATTCTTTACTAACGGGGAAAAAGTGAATAGTGCATTTTTCCTACATTGCAAAGGGGATCTCTGCTGTTGAAATTGCATTGATCTTCACTGTAAATGTCACACTCTGCTATAAAGTATGCTTCTTTTTAGAAACACATAACCATTTTTGCAATGTTATGCTTGGTGTACTTCACAGCGACTACTGATGTGCTGCAAATGGTTGGAATTGAGGCTCACAGTTTTGAAGCTAAGCTACAAAGAAAATTAATTCTACCTATCCCAATAGAATAGCAGACTCTCCTTACACCTGCTCTGAGGTGACCTGTGTCTCATATTTTGAGCCATGAAAGACCCAGCCCTATTCAACCTATTTCTTCACAAAACTAGTGTCACTAGAAACACCCGTACCATGGATCTAAATCTACACCAGCAAACGAACAAGGAAGGCTGAGTGGCAGGATAGCCTCCTAATTCAGCAAATGCCCAGCCTTTCAAGCAAGTTACCAGTGCAGCCCAAACAAAGTGCTACTTTGGCTGCCTTTAAGATTAGTCTTGATTAGAAGTAAAGACGCAGATTTACACCAAGGTGTTCATATATGACCCTCCTCGGTTTAGGAGGTGAGCAGGATTAATTGTACAAAAAGCATGGCAAGAACCTTTAAGTATGTGTAGTTAAAGGTGCATATAGTTAGATATCTTACAGTCTTCCTGTCTGCATGCCTGGTACGGTTCCTGCGATCCTAATGTCCAAATATTTTTTCCTGAGAATTGTCCTTTAATTCTGGAAAGTATATCTTCATGATCCACAGAGCACTTTTCAAGTAATTATATGAATGAGGCAGACTTATTCTCCATGGCTTACAAAAGTGCAAATATCTCAGCTGTTGGATCACAGTAAAACCTCTACTCACCTCCATGTCATATGTGGACTAAAAGAAGGGTATGTCCTGAAAGAACCCAATAAAGTCCAATAATCCATTTTTCCTAATCCTTATCATTTTAAAATGTTATTCTGGTGTTCTTTTGAAATTTTGTGCATTGCCATTTCAAAATAAAGACGTGGCAATGCATAACATTAAGTATCTAGCTTATAAATAAGTTCTCCATTTCAGAAATTACAAAGTTGGAATAGTCAAGTGATATATTAACGGCCCTTGCAAAAGCCCACCAACATGTCAGGACAGCTAATGCTGGAGGGACAGATTCATTTCCCAGAGGCTCCCCTCACTCTGGAATAGAATCCCAATTCATGTTAGACATAGCCCCTCGCTGACCCTCTTCAAGCGAAATCTGGACGCGTGGATGGGAAATCGCAAATTCACCCCTGGGATCTCTTCTGTGCCCCTGCTAGACAGTGGCACAGTAAACTAATCTTAAAAGGGTACCTTCTGTGACCTACTTTACAGAGGCACAGTAGGCTAATCTAATAGGGAGGCGGAAGCCAAATACACTCTGACTAGGCTTATAAATGCCCTAGGACAGATAGCCTAGTATCTACCTATGAACCTATGAACTTATTATTGTGAGGATTGTATTATATTTTTGGATGGAAGAAGGAAACTGCAACTTTAACTAGCCAGCCCTTTAAGTTTAATGTTCTAACCCCACATCACAGTTTCTCTGTTTCATGCCCCCTTGAATTCAGCAGTGTATTATATCTTCACACCCATTCTTGGAATCCTTTCCATGCAACATCTATGAAGAAGGGTTTCACATTTCCAGTCAATGATCCCGTCTTTTCCAGTTCAAGGTGACCCCTTCAAATCTGCTAAAATTAGTCTAATGCACAAATAGCATGCCACCCATTATTTTATGATCTGTAGTGAGAAGAGCCCCATGTCTATTTCCATCTATTTTATACTCTTTCCTTTTCATCATATGAATTCTTCATGAAACTTTGTTGTGGATACCTTCTAGTAGCCCAAATGTCCATCAGCTATGATGTGCTGGTTCTTTCAATGTTACCTAGACATACACAACAGGTTTTATAACAAAAATACACAGAAGCCACCCACTCTAAATGCATTTGTACCATTTACTATCATGGAAGGAAGTAACTGCTAAAGTAGGAAGAATCACATGACAGCCAACATACAGCCTAGCCTTATGGGTAATGCTGCTTAAAGTGGTACTCAAAACTTTATGCATTGTATCAGTTAAGCTGTTTATATCATGTATAAGCTAAAGCTAACTATTCTCACTAGGTTGTCATGTGAAATACAAGTCACATATGGATCATATCAGCATTTTGTATGACAGTGTATAACATTTAAGCACTTGTTACATAACTATATATAGCAGGTGGTTTTATCAGTCTTTACTGTTATAACAGATGGTATAGCCTTTCTTTTAGACATCTTGATTTGTCTTCCAGAACTGTCAGTTCTGTATTCACTGCTAGTAACGGCTAATGCAATGACAATATCAGGAGAATTAAAAGAGTCACAAGCCTGATGACTACCATGTTAAAAACAATCTTGTGAATTAGACACCTTTTTGTCATTTGCTTGGATAAACTCCTGGTGTAGATGCATCATATCAGGTAACTTTTAGTTTTCATTTGGTGGTTTAGTAGTAGCACTTTTTTGGTTTTCCCATTTTATTGGCCAGTTATAAACACTGGTCTAGTGTCAGTGGCACAACAGGTAGCACTCTTGCTTCTTGTAAAAAAGGCTGTGGGTTCTATTCTCACACCAAGCAGATGAATTGCTGACACTGTAGTGTATTATGAGTGGTGGTGTTGTCCTTTAAATTATGCTTCTTAATTCAAGAAATATGAACCAAAGCCTAAAATAATGCGGATAGAAAAGTCCAAAAACAGGAACCAATTTTAAATATTACTCTTGTAAACATAGAATAACACTATTTGTGTTATCATGCATTTTCTGAAGGATATGAAAATATGAAAGTCAAATGTATGTCATTATTTAGTGATTTTAATCCTTAGCAGTTTGCTACAAAATCACAAATTTTATAAGGAACAGACAAAACATATGAAGCAACAATATGGAGAGTTGAGAGGTATGCTTTAATGAGATATTAAATTAAGGTCCCATCTGCTTCAGCTGGTAGTTCCTCAAGTGAATGTAAAAGTAGCACCTATAGAAAAAAGTCATGTGAAATATGAGTGGCAAAAGTTCCCTGATGCCCTGGACAAATTTCATCTAGTAAGATACATACCTCCTCAGGTCTCCCTTGAAAAGAAGCCAGTAGACAAGTGGGATGAACCTGGTCAACAAAGGATAAATAAAAAAATAAATAAAGGTGGTGTACAGATGTGCCTTGTAGCAGAATACTAGTGCATACATCTTACAATGGTAAAAGCCAAATCTGCAAGTGCTGCTCTGCAATGTACCACATAGACCTAAGCAATTGGTAATATTGCAACGAAATACAACAGCCAGTATGGGTGCATTGCACCAGCAAAGGCATACTACAGCCAGTTTGGGCAAATTGCACCAACAAAGACATACTACAGCACGTTTGGACACATTACACCAATAAAGAGATACTACAGCCAGTTTGGACACATTGCACCAACAAAGACATACTACAGCCAGTTTGGACACATTACATCAAAAAAGACATACTATAGCCAGTTTGGATACACTGCACCAACAAAGACATACAACAATTAGTTTGGGCACATTGCACCAACAAAGACATACTACAGCCAGTTTGGAAACATAGAACCAACAAAGACATACTACGGCCAGTTTGGAAACATTGCACCAAAAAAGACATACTACAACCAGTTTGGACACATTGCACCAAAAAAGAGATACTACAGCCAGTTTGGACACATTGCACCAAGAAAGACATACAACAGCCAGTTTGGACACATTACACCAACAAAGACATACTACAGCCAGTATGGTGACATTGCACCAACAAAGACATACTACACCCAGTTTGGGCACATTGCACCAACAAAGACATACTACACCCAGTTTGGGCACATTGCACCAACAAAGACATACTACAGGCAGTTTGGACACATTGCACCAACAAAGATATACTGCGGCCAGTTTGAACACATTGCACCAACAAAGTCAAACAACAGCCATTTTGGACACATTACACCAACAAAGACATACTGCAGCCAGTTTGAACACATTACACCAACAAAGACATACTACACCCAGTTTGGACACATTACACTAATAAAGACATACTACAGCCCAATCAGGCACATTGCACCAACAAAGACACAGAACAGCCAGTTTGGACACATTACACCAACAAATACATACTGCAAGCAGTTTGGACACATTACACCAACAAAGACATACTACAGCCAGTTTGGACACATTGCACCAACAAAGGCATACTGAAGCCAGTTTGGATACATTGCACCAATGGCAATCATAGCAGCAAATACTGAAGCACCAAATGACAACTGGCAGGCTATTTAGCCTTATGATTGCTGTTATATAAAATGGCTCTCACTGCCTCAAGCATTACATTATCTTAATAAACCAAAACCCATGCATAGTGCTCATTGATAAAGCCAAAAATCACCTTGTACATCATTGAAAATTGTACAGATTATGCAAGGTGTGACCTGACCAGGTCTCAGTAGAACATTACCTACTTGCTTCTAAAGTGTATTTCCTTAAGGTATACCCCAGAATTTTGTTTGTTGTTGCTGCGACAGTCTCTTCTGTTCCTGGTTGTCTATGATTCTCCACGTCCTTTTCTTGCTCTCTTCCCATCATTTCCTGCAAGCTGATATTTCACACCACAGTTGTGGTCACTGGTCAATGTGCATAATTTGCAATTATCTGCTTCAAACTCCACTATCATCTTTCTACCCATGAGGACCATGTCTCCTTTGGTATGTATCTATCGTGCAGTATCAGACAACTAGGAAGGCCTCAAAGGTTCCTAACAAAGATTACTGGTCTAAAGACTTGGGACTACCAGTCGTGACTTGAAGCCTTATCAATATACTAACATTATGTATCATTAGGGACCCAACCCTCTTTAATCTCTTGCATCTCTGCAAGGCTAAAAATCCAAAATACTTAAACTAAAGATTTAAATCTCCATTGACATATAAATAAAATTTGTTAGTGGAACAGATTTATTACCCAGTCATAAACCCTGTCTCTGGAATAAACTACCCCTGCAAGTGAAGTAAACCCACACCATTGTATCCCTTAAATCAAGCCTTGATGACTGGATATGTACCCACAAATTCATCTCTGGGCAAACCTACTGTTGACTTGTTAGACATGGAGGGTACAACTAGAGGGTGGGCATTGGCAAGGTACAAATAGTTTCTGGACTCACTCGTCTTGTAATTCCTGTCATCCTATGATCCTATGATCTTATGATCCTAGGGGGACTGAACAAGAACACACCAGAGGAGAAGGTGCAGCAGGCTCTCAGATCTGTCACAAAGGGAGGAATTAATTCAGAAGATGGAAAAGACACTCCGTGACTGCCTGGATGATGGCCATACCATGAACAGCTCTTGACCCAGTCATTGTGAATAAATGGCGTTGTAGTGGCAATGTTGGGCAGACATGTAGAATGGGACAAAGTATATTAAAAATAATTTCATCTGTTCCTAAAGATGATAAATAAGTGCATTAGATCTGCAGTGTGGGGTTGCCAACTGCATTGAGAAGCAGCCAGACTATGGACACTCAAAGTTGAAGGACAAAAGATGAATACTTTGTCAAAACACATCCTACACCATCCAGCAGCCAGTGCAAGTGAATGAGAACTAAAAGGGTCATAGCAGAGTGGGACTGAG
Source organism: Protopterus annectens (assembly GCF_019279795.1). NCBI lineage: Eukaryota > Metazoa > Chordata > Ceratodontiformes > Protopteridae > Protopterus > Protopterus annectens. The sequence continues at coordinate 1,289,329,362 of NC_056746.1, read as the reverse complement.
CACCATTCATTCCCACTGTGGCCATGCTTCAGGATATGATGACAGCACTTGGTGATGGGAGGGTATTTAATAACTGCAGTATGTACAGCATGGTCACACTACGCTGCATAGGACTATGGGAGATTGTGGGGCAGGGCAGACACTACACAGCATACATGGAAGCATTTTGAACCATTCATTTCCAGTCTGCAGAGAGCATGGGTGCATGCTGATGACATGGGAGATAATGAATGACTCCAAACTGCACAACATATTCATATTTCATGAGCCTATGAGAAATCATAAGGGAGAGAATTCACAATATATACAACATGGACATCACTACAGCCTCTACACCTTTCATCCCCACTAAATACTAAGCATTAGTGCATATACAGTGGCTCTGGGGGAGGGCTATGAATACGTGCAGGGTCCTGTTTTACATTCAGGGCTGTATTAAACCTCTAGATAGGGTTCACAGTATGCAGTAAACACAGTAGTGTAGCATGTACACAGTATTGCAATATAGCAATGAAAGCACTCAGAGAATGAGTGGTACTAGACATAGTGTAGAGCAATGCAGTCTGTGCAGCCTGCAGGAATGCAGCACTGAGAATGGGTAGTACTATACATAGCATTGAGCAATGCAGTCTGTGCAGACTGCAGGAATGCAACACTGAGAATGGGTAGTACTATACATAGCATAGAGCAATGCAGTCTGTGCAGCCTGCAGGAATGTAGCACAGAGAATGGGTAGTACTATACATAGCATAGAGCAATGCAGTCTGTGCAGCCTGCATGAATGGAGCACTGAGAATGGGTAGTACTATACATAGCATTGAGCAATGCAGTCTGTGCAGCCTGCAGGAATGCAGCACTGAGAATGGGTAGTACTATACACAACATTGAGCAATGTAGTCTGTACAACCTGCAGGAATGCAACACTGAGAATGGGTAGTACTATACATAGCACTGAGCAATGCAGTCTGTGCAGCCTGCAGGACTGCAGCACTGAGAATGGGTAGTATTACACATAGCATAGAGCAATGCAGTCTGTGCAGCTTGCAGGAATGCAGCACTAAGGATGGGAAGTACTATACATAACATAGAACAATGCAGTCTGTGCAGCCTGCAGGAATGCAGAACTGAGAATAGGTAGTAATATACATAGCATCAAGCAATCCAGTCTGTGCAGCCTGCAGGAATGCAGCACTGAGAATGGCTAGTACTATACATAGCATAGAGCAATGCAATCTCTGCAGCCTGCAGGAATGCAGCACTGAGAATGGGTGGTACGATACATAGCATTGAGCAATGCAGTCTGTGCAGCCTGCAGGAATGCAGCACTGAGAATGGGTAGTACTATACATAGCATAGAGCAATGCAATCTGTGCAGTCTGCAGAAATGCAGCACTACGAATGGGTAGTACTATACATAGCATAGAGCAATGCAGTCTGTGCAGCCTGCAGGAATGGGCAACTGGGAATGAGTAGTACTATACATAGCATGGAGCAATGCAGTCTGTGCAGCCTGCAGGAATGCAGCACTGAGAATGGGTAGTACTATACATAGTATAGAGCAATGCAGTCTGTGCAGCCTACAGGAATGCAGCACTGAGAATGGGTAGTACTATACATAGCATTGAGCAATGCCGTCTGTGCAGCTTGTGGGAATGCAGCACTGAGAATGGGTAGTACTATATATAGCATAGAGCAATGCAGTCTGTGCAGCCTGCAGGAATGCAGCACTGAGAATGGGTAGTACGATACATAGCATAGAGCAATGCAGTCTGTGCAGCCTGCGGGAATGCAGCACTGAAAATGGATAGTATGATACATAGCAGAGCAATGCAGCCTTTGCATCCTGCAGGAATGCAGCAATGAGAATGGGTAGTACTGTACATAGCATAGAGCAGTGCAGTCTGTGCATCCTGCAGGAATGCAGCACTGAGAATGGATAGTACGATACATAGCATAGAGCAATGCAGTCTGTGCATCCTGCAGGAATGCAGCACTGAGAATGGGTAGTATGATACATAGCATAGAGCAATGCAGTCTGTGCAGCCTGTGGGAATGCAGCACTGAAAATGGATAGTATGATACATAACTTAGAGCAATGCAGCCTTTGCATCCTGCAGGAATGCAGCACTGAGAATGGGTAGTACTGTACATAGCATAGAGCAGTGCAGTCTGTGCAGCCTGCAGAAATGCAGCACTGAGAATGGATAGTACTATACATAGCATAGAGCAATGCAGTCTGTGCAGCCTGCAGGAATGGACCACTGAGAATGGGTAGTACTATACCTAGCATAGAGCAATGCAGTCTGTGCAGCCTGCAGGAACGCAGCACTAAGAATAGGTAGTACTATACATAGCATAGAGCAATGCAGTCTGTGCAGCTTGCAGGAATGCAGCACGGAGAATGGGTAGTACTACATATAGCTTTGAGCAATGCAGTCTGTGCTGCCTACAGGAATGCAGCACTGAGAATGGGTAGTACGATACATATCATAGAGCAATGCAGTCTGTACAGCCTGCAAAAATGCAGCACTGATAATGGGTAGTACTATACATAGCATTGAGCAATGCAGTCTGTACAGCCTGCAGGAATTCAGCACTGAGAATAGGTAGTACGATACATAACATAGAGCAATGCAGTCTGTGCAGCCTGCAGGAATGCAGCACTGAGAATGGGTAGTACTATACATAGCATAGAGCAATGCAGTCAGTGCAGCCTGCTGGAATGCAACACTGCAACTGTTCACAAATTATTTATCTTGTTAACTTTGTACAAATTCAGTCATTAACCTATTAGATATGAGGCAATGACTACCTCTTGTCAGGGAAGACAGAATACTGTCTAATAATGTCTAATTAAAATAGATGACAAGTTATACAGTGGGTCTATATTATAAAATCTTATGCAAACAATGTCGAACGCTCTAATGAGCGAAAATGCCGGAACTCGAAGTTCCATTATTGACATTGAAGTACATTGAAGAGTGAGATATTTGCCCTTTCCTCACTGTAGTGCAATCTTGGAGTTGGAATATATATTTAGCGGGGGAGTGGGGGGCAAAGGATTTCAAGTTTCTGTATTTTCGCTCATTAGAGCGTTCGACATTGTTCGAATACAATTATATAATATAGACCCGTTGTACAGTAAGCAAGTGGTGACTGGGGAATCCAGTTCAGGATTACAGGATGACCTTCCTTAGTAAGCCATTTAACATTAACTTGTGTCTTATAATGGTGCACATAAGAGGCGTGGCTGCAGTGTAAGAGAATACAAGGTGCTCTGGGGGTTTGCAGCTGTGCTGAGTGTACACATCAGGACACAATTGTGCACCCTACACCTGAATGGCCCCAGTGTGCCCACAAACTCTCACATTTGGGAGTAGAACTGCACTGTGAAACATGTGGCAGGTTACTGTAAAACCCCTGCTGTAAGATCAGGACAAAGAAATGAGCAGCACAAGTCAGGAATGTGCTGCGCCACAGTCTGCTGTCTTCCCTTTGCTTAGTATCAGTGCTTATTTGCATCTGACTTGCACTTTGACATCACAAAATTATGAAATCCTATCACATTCCTGGCCCTTACTGGGATATACTACTGTGAGCACAAGCCACTACCATGGCTAGGACATGTGCTTACAACAGTGGTAGCTCTGTAACAGTGGTAGGATAAAAGCTTGATCTATTTAGTTAATTTACCATATGTGTCTGGTACATGTATGTATGCATTTTGTAATATATACACTGATAAAGCCTTTGATTGAAACCAATCTGAAGATTACTGTTGCTGTGGAATTAAAGTTCACTGGACTGCTGGACTGTTTCGTCTGGGTTTTTATGAGAGGCTCTGTTTTTCTAGATTTTGTTTTGTTAAAGAAGTCTTCTGACTACATGTTTTGTCATGTCAACATTTTTTGCTGTGATCTGACAAGTTTATGTGTTTGGCAGTTGGTGCAGAAGAATAAATCTCTTACTTATTTATAAGCTGATTCCTTTTCCAAGGATATAGAGTTTGAATCCTTCCACTATCATTTGACTACAGAGTGACATCAGCAAGTCACGTAACAAGATAGTGTTTTGGGGTAAGGGGGGATTTGGGACAGGCTCGTTAATGGTCTCCTGGACTGCATACCTCTGAACTTTAACTGCATGTTTCACTTTGGTCACAATAGTGTGATTGTGGAATTTGTATATGCACAGGATGAGGTGTGGAGTGCAAACACCAAAGTAAATGAGCTTTTCTCTTTTTTTGACATTACTATATTATATTTCATAATGCAAGGTACATTTAATTTGTAGTGATTAAGGTAGAATAAATACAGTGAAAGCATACTTTGTAATAGTTTTTGCAGCCATTTTATTTTTAATTCAGGTATTATTTTTAAATATCTTTACTGTCTTGCATTGAATGCTGCAGTGGTACGGCGGTAGCGTTGTTACCTCACAGCAAGAGGTTCTCCAGTTCGATTCTCGGCGTGGCTTGGGAGTGCCTTCTGTGTGGAGTCTGCATGTCCTCCCCGCGGTTGGGTAGCGTTCGAAAGACATGCGTGCGTAAATGGGCATGCCTTCATTGAAGGTTGGGCGTCGAGCTGGCACCTCGGCATTTTGTAAAAAATCTACTGCCAATCATTAGTGGACCGGAGTTCCGCTGTGGCGACCCCTTACCAGGAAAAAGCCGAAAGACAAACAACAACAGCAACATTGCCAATAGTTTAACTACACTGCTGACACACTATCTACAGTTTATCTACATTCTTGGAGAATCAGCTTTATTAAAATTCCTCTTAATTCACCATGTTTATGCTCCTCAAAAAATAAATAAATAAACTAAATGTTACACACTGCACATACAAGATGGAGATGAACACTTTGTCAAAACACATCCGATAGGTTCATAGGTTCATAGAGAGGTACTAGGCTATCGGCCCAAGGGCCCACATAAGCCTAGCCAACAAGGTTCCCTGGCTTACACCACCCAAGAAAGTTATTTTCCTGTGCTCCTGTTGAGCAGAGCTACAGAAGAGATCCCCAGGGTGTACTTCCTATTTCCCATCCACTCAAGATTTTTCTTGAAGAGTGCTAATGAGGAACTTTGCTTGACATAGATGGATTGCTTGTTCCAGAGTATGAGAAGTCTCTGGGACAGGAATCTACCCCTCCAGCGTGTCCTGTTTATTGTGGTGACAAGGTTTAGCTGCCTAGAGTGTGTAGCTTGGAGGGACTGGGATTTCTTTAGGTGTAGCTTGTCCAACAGCTCTGGGTTAGACATAGCTTCATACATTTCTTACATGAAACACAGGAGGGAAGAATATTATTAACTGGGGACTTATATTTACCAGAAACAGACTGGAATAATATTGATTCAACAACTTTAGTAAAGAAATTATTCACAGAGTATATTCAGGAACAACAAATGCTTCAGACTGTAAAAAACCTACCAGGGGACGGAATATACTAGATATTGTTTGTGTTCCTAAAGAAATTACTGTCACTTCAAGTCAAGTTTTACCACCATTGATGTGCAGTGACCATGGGGTCATAAAGGTTAATTTGTTGCTAGATAAATCTGCCAAACTGAAATCTAAGCCAATGCACAGAAGGTTAATTACAGATTATAGGGAAGCAAAAAAGTTGCTATATAAAACTAACTGGAGTGAGGTGTTAAGTGGAAAAACTGCAGATGGAATGTGGAAAGTTTTGAAAGAGAAATTGAGTGCAAAAAGTAAAAAAAATGTTTAACATCAGGATCTAGGCACATAACATCAAGGGGTATATTTCCATAAGAACGAGATACCTGATTAAGGTGAGAGACAAAAAATATAAGAAATGCAAGAGAGGTCAAACTACAACTTTGAAAACTGAAATAAACAAGCTAGACAAACAGATTAAGCAAAGTGTTAGACAAGATAAAAAAAAAATTGAAGAACATTTATATAAAGATATTGAGCATAACAGGAAACCTTTTTATAGATACATAAGATGTGGAAGGAGTAAAGATACACAAATTGATAAACTGTGTGCAGATTCTAAAATTTATTCTCAGACGCAACAGATTATAAATATATTTACAAAATCTTATGCAAAACAGTTTGGCTCCACAAAAGGTGTAGTAAATTGTCCTAGTGACATCTAGGTAACCCCAGATACTGGAATCAAATTAGATTATATTGAAAAAGAACTGTGCAAACTGGATCCAAGCAAAATGCAGGGAGGAGATGGAATAAGTAACAATGATTTGAGAACACTTAAGAAAGAACGTACACTGCTGTTACGTAGGTTCATACTAGGCTAACTGCCCTTGCGAGCCATTGTAATCCTAGCCAATTATCCCTTGTGAGACTCAAACCCTGCACCTTGTGTTTCTAAGGCAAACATCTTAACCATTAGGCCACCCTCTCAAGAATCTATTATTCACTAGGTCATATAAATATGGGGAGATTTCTCAAGACTGGAGACATGCACTTATTAAACCTGTCTTTAAGGGAAAGGGGAGTAGGACAAACCCAGAATCATATAGACCCTTAAGTCTACTTTCATGTTGTGGAAAAATAATGGAGAAGGCAATACTGGATAAGTTATTATCAGAACTGGATAGGTTGGGACTTGAAACTATATATCAGCATGCATATGTTGAAAATAGATCTATTACCACCTGTAACATGATGTTCTATAACAATGTAATAACAGCTATGAATGAAAAAATGTGCTGTGATGTGATTTATATAGATTTAACTTCAGCATTTGACAGGATCATGCACAAAACACTGATCAATAAATTAGTACAACTAGGTACTGATGTACTGTTGATAAGATGGATAGCTACATGGCTTACAAATAGGACATGGCAAGTATCACACACCAACTGGACAGGGGAAATCCTTGGTTGCATTCAAGGTGTTCCTCAGGGCTCTGTACTAGGCCCTTACTTGTTTAGATTGTATCTTTCAGACCTTACGTTTTCATCGGAGGTGTTCTACAGTCTATATGCTGATGACCTGAAATTGGGTAAACTGATTACAAGTGTTACAGATAAGGCATGTCTGCAAAATAGTTTGACTAAATTGACTATTTGGGCACAGGAGAATAATATGTTAATAAATACATAAAAAACTAAGCATATGAGATTTGGGAGACATAAACTGAAAGGTGAATATTTAATACAGCACACAGTGATTGAAACTGTAGACTCATTTAATGACCTGAGTATATGGGTAGATTCAGCTATGAGTTTTTCTAATCATATCAACCAATTGGCTAATGATAGTTATAGAACTATAGGTTATATAAAAAGATTTATAAAGTCTAGGAAATCAAACATAATGAAGTCATTGTTTGTTAGTTACATTAGACCCAAACTTGAGTATGGAATAACAATATGGAAACCCTATAGGAAAACAAGCATGAATAAACTGGAAAGAGTACAGCGGAAATATACTAAGGGCATCCATGGATGTGAAAATCTAAGTTATTATGAAAGACTAAAATATCTGAACTTGTACAGTGTCTCTTATAGATATTTAAGAGGAGATCTTATTCAGGTATATAGGGCATTTAGGGACAACTACCTCTGGGAATGTCTGGGTTATCAAAAAGTACTAAAGAATCGTTAGATAACCTATGTAGAAGATTCTGTAGGAATGAGAAGTGTACTAATTGGTTCTCTGACAGAGTAGCTGATGCTTGGAACAGACTACCAAATTACTTTAAAGCAAGTACTAGTTTAGATATTTTTAAGAACAGTCTGGGCATTTATTATGGGAACAAGTGTCTTGGCATATTGGCAAGCTAGAAGGGCTTTAATGCCTGTGCTTGAAACATTTGTATGTATGTATGTATAGCTTTATATGTTAGGCAGAGATCACCTCAGAGTAGGCGATATGCTACGAAGTAAAACTGGAGTTTTTTGAGACAGTCAGTGTAGGGCATCTGTTTGAGGCCAGTAATCCTCTTTGTAAGGTACTTCTGTGGCCTTTCCAGCTGCTGCAGATGTCTTGTAAGGTACATTCCAAAAAGGGCGTTGTACTCTCTAATGGGTCTGAGTATCGAGCAGAGGGGAATGATGACCTCTTTTTTCCTGGATGAGAACACTTTTGTGATGAGGTGTGCCACGTAGAAGGATTTTCTAACTACTGTGGCGATGTGATTATCAAAGGAGAGACTACTGTCCACCTGGGTCCCAAGATCTCTTATCACACATTCACCATTAAGTAGACTGCTGCCTATGTGGTAGCTCATGGGTACAGAGTTTTTACCAAAGGGGATGACATTGCACTTTTTGGCATTGAGCTTGAGGCCATGCCTCTGAAACTAGGCATCTGTCTCAGTGAGGCCCTTCTGTAGGATGTCCACATCATTTGGGGACTCAACTATGGCTCCTAGTTTGCAGTCATCTGGGAACTTCATTAGCCAAAGGCCTTCTGTGTTAGCCTGTACTTCAGAGAAGTAGATACAAAACAGGAGAGGTCCCAGAACTGAACCCTGTGGTACTCCACTTGTCACTGTTTTGAAGTCAGATTTGGAGTCTGCAAATTTTACAGTGTGGGTTTTGTCAGTGAGCCAGTTGGCAACCCATCTTGTGACGTAGGGATTTATACCTAGTTTAGTGAGTTTAGCTATAATTCCAGAATGGGGAATGGTGTCGAAAGCCTTGGTGAGTTGAAGATAGGCTGTGTGAACCACCTTACCCTCATCTTCGGCTTTGGTGACTGCCTCAAAGAAGTCGATAAGGTTCAGGAGGCATGATCTGCCTTTCACAAACCCGAACTGGTTGGGGTCCAGAGTTTGGAGGTTACCAATGTCTTTGTTTATGAGTTCCATGATGATACGTTCCATGGCCTTACCGACCAGGCTCATTAGGCTAATAGGGCAATAGTTCCCAGGATCAGTGGTGGCTCCCCCTTTGTGGAGTGGGATAACTGTTACTGTGAGCCATTCAGTGGGCACAAAGCCTGATGTGAGGCTATGACTGAACATGGTGATTAGGTGGGGAGCCAGTTCCCAAATCCAAACATACACTTAACTTTTTAAAATAAAACGTTAAACAATCTATGTTTACCTTTCTAAATAAACAGTTAAACAATCTATGTTTACCTTTTTAAACGAAAAAGAAAAAATTAAACAGACTGCATCACCCATTCATTTCAGAACAAAGGAACGATTTCATACTTTGCAGAGCTGCAAATATAAATTACACACATGAAAACAGCACTGCACACCCAATCAACATTCCAAAAAACTGGTTCGCATAAAAAAGGTAGAAATAAAATAATAAAAGTAAAATAAAACATTAACCATGCCAATCCAAAAATTGCATTGCTGGCAAAACAGACCAGATTCTAACAGTCTAACGTAACAAATCTAAACGAACTAATAAGCACAGTTGAACTATAAAACTAAAAAAAATTCTGGCATAGACTATTACACTACACTAAAATGAACTGACACTACAAAAACAACAAAATGTAACCCCCCAAAGAGTACAAAAATTATCCAAGAGATACTGTTCATAAAATATATACATCCTTTCTAAAGCTATATTCTGTAAAAACCTGGGCAATTAATAAAGCTTACTGAGATCAACAAGAAACAGTTCTCTAACCTAAGTTTGATGGCTCTATGTATATATATATATATATATATGTGTGTGTGTGTGTGTGTGTGTGTGTGTGTGTGAAGGAAGAAACTGTTGCAGAAAAGAGGAAAATCCCAGGATGCAAAAAACTCCCTTACCAGCCTCAGTAAGAAGCTGAGATCCCTCACAAAATCCTCCAAAGCTAGTTACAAAAATAAAATTGCCAAAGATTCCAAGGACAACCACAAGGCATTCTATAGTTATGTCAAGAATCTAAATGGCAATGCTCAGATCTGCTCTGAGCTACAACATAATGACATTTATTTTTCCGAGGTGCAAGCAAACAAAGGAGGATTGTGGCTAACAAAGTTCGCAGATGACTGCAAACTGGGCGCCATAATTGATACTCCAGCGGACACAGGCATCCTTCAGAAAGGCCTCATAGAAACGGATAACTGGTGCCAGAGCCATGGCCTTAAACTGAATGCCAAAAAGTGTATAGTCATACCCTTTGGGAAAAACAAAGTACCCACAAATTACCACATAGGTGGTAATCCATTAAGTACGGAAGAAGTAATCAGGGACCTAGGGACCCAGGTTGACAGCAACCTCTCATTTGACACTCATGTTGCCAAGGTGGTTAGGAAGACCTTCTATATTACCCACCTTATCATGAAAGGATTCACATCTAGATCAAGAGAGGTCATTGTGCCCCTATACTCTTCCCTTATCAGGCCCATAATTGAGTACAATGCCCCATTTGGGATGTACCTTACCAGACACCTGCAGCAGTTAGAAAGACCCCAAAAGTACCTCACCAAGAGGCTCAAGGGTCTCAAACATATGTCATATGCTGCCCGGCTGAAGAAACTCCAGCTCTATTCAGTCACATACCGCTTACTCAGAGGCGATCTATGCCTGACGTACAAGGCCATGTCCAATCCGGAATTAATGGACATGCTCCACATCAGAAAATCCAAATCCACCAGAGCCACGAGAGCGAGAGATTTGAACCTCAACACAGAAATAAATAGGACATGCTGGAGGGACAGATTCATAACCCAGAGGCTCCCTACACTCTGGAACAGAATCCCAGTCCATGTTAGGCAGAGGCCCTCACTGACTCTCTTCAAGAGAAATCTTGACGAGTGGATGGGAGATTGTAGGTTTACCCCGGGGGTCATCTCTGTGTCACTACTAGACAGAGGCAGAGTAAACTAAACCCAAAATGGGCATAGTATTCTCATTCCAAGGGGTGGCGAAAGCCACACACACTCGGGCTAGGCTTATAAATGCCCTAGGACAGATAGCCTAGTATGAACCTATGAACCTATTAAATATACTGATCCCAAGGATATTGGCAATATCCTGGCAGATCGATTCAGTGCCAACTTCACCCCTCTCTCACCCCCCTAAAGGGCTCATCTCAATATCAAAAGATTGTCAAATTCCGGTAGTCATGGCCACACAGGTAAAAAAACACACTCTCCAAAGCTAAGAATGCAGCATCCATGGGACCAGATGACATCCCGGGCTGTGTACTATACAAACTACAAAATGAACTGGCAGCTCACCTAAGTGTCATGTTTAATCATAGCCTCACCTCAGGCTTCATGCCCAGTGAGTGGCGCACAGTTACAGTTATCCTACTCCACAAGGGGGGATCCACATTGGATCCTAGGAACTATCGTCCCATCAGTCTGATGAGCCTGATCTGCAAAGCCATGGAATGCATTATCATGGAACTTATAAACAAAGACATTGGCAACCTTCAAACACTGGACCCCACCCAGTTTGGTTTTGTAAAGGGCCGATCTTGTTGCCTCAACCTGATTGACTTCTTTGAATCAGTCTCCAGAGCCGTGGATGAGGGTAAGGCAGTCCACAGAGTCTATCTGTACCTCGCCAAGGCCTTCAACACCATCCCCCACTCTGGAATCAGAGATAAAATTACTAAGCTGGGCATTAATCCCTACATCACTCGATGGGTTGTCAACTGGCTTACTGACAGAACCCACACTGCAAAAGTAGCCAACTCAAAATCCAGCTCCAGACAAGTGACAAGTGGAGTACCTCAGGGTTCAGTTCTGGGACCGCTGTTGTTTGGCATCTACTTCTCTGAAGTACAGGCCAGCACTAAAGGGACTCTGGCTAACAAAGTTTGCAGATGACTGCAAACTAGGAGCCATTATTGAATCTCCATATGATGTGGATATTCTACAAAAGGGCCTTAGAGAAACAGATGCTTGGTGCCAAAGCCATGGGCTCAAGCTCAATGCCAAGAAATGTATAGTTATCCCCTTTGGGGAAAAAACATGTACCCATGAATTACCACATAAGTGACAGTACACTAAACACTGAAAGTGTGATAAGGGACTTAGGGACACAGGTGGACAGTGGTCTCATTTTCGATAACCACATAGCCACAACAGTCAGGAAATCCTTCTATGTGGCACACCTCATCACTAAGGGCTTTTCTTCCAGAAAAAAGGAGGTCATTGTCCCACTGTACTCATCCCTCATTAGACCCATTATAGAATACAATGCCCCATTTGGTATGTACCTCACAAGACATCTGCAACAACTGGAAAGTCCATAGAAATATCTCACTAAAAGAATCACAGGCCTAAAGCAGATGCCCTATACTGACCGTCTAAAAAAACTCCAGCTATACTCTGTCGCGTATCGCCTACTCAGAGGTGATCTCTGCTTAACATACAAGGCCATGTCAAGCCCAGTGCTGTTGGACATGCTACACTTAAAGAAATTCCAATCCCTCAGAGCTACATGCTCCAGGGATCTAAATCTGGTCATCACAATAAACAAAACATGCTGGAGGGATAGGCTCCTGATCCAGAGACTCCCCCTACTCTGGGATAGACTGCCCATACATGTCAAACTGATTGCCTCTTTGGCCCTCTTTAAAAGGAACCTTGACGATTGGATGGGAGATAGGAAATTCACCCCGGGGATCACGTCAGTCACCCTGCTAGACAGGGGACCATGGAAGTAAATATTCTGGGAAGAAATAGCCACGGAATTGATATGGCTAGGCTTGTACAAGCCCTAGGGCCAATAGCCTAGTACCAACCTATGAACCTATATGTACTGCTTTCCAACTGCCTGCTAGGTGTGCAGCAACATATTGCTTCTACAACCATACTGCACAGCTGTCACATTGCATCTAGGCTTTTCCGTACATACAGATCCTATGCAGCACATATCATATCTGAATTTGGCTCTGAATCCTGGATGGCTGCTATTAGTGCTGTTTCCATTTAGTTCACGCCTGTTATGGTGTTCTTCAGAAGACTACAGATGCATTGTCACTGCAAAACATGTTGGTAGATCTTAATTAAATGTGGTAATAGCTGACATTGCCTGTTTTGTTTCCGTGGACTTAATGTAAAAAGTAATAGAGACTGATCTGTTCTCTGGCTTGCAAATCTTACCAAGGTTTTCACTTTGTTTGATTCTTCCTTCCCTCTCTCTCTCTCATGTTCTTAACATTGTTACTGATGCTATTGTTATATTTGTTCTAAAGTAATGTTAGTACTTGTCTCTCAGCAGTAAAGATTTTTTACCAATGTGCTTAATTTACTAAGCAAATCTGCTATATAAATGTGAGGCAATTTCTGAAATACTGCATTCGTTCTGTTGCAAACACTAATATTTCTAAAGGTTTTATCTTTATAATACTTATTGCCTCTCCAATAAGGCTTGGGATGTGGCCGAGAAAGGGTCCTGTACCTGTCCACTCACACAGTTAACAAACAATAAATAGGTATGTCTTGCTCACTCATAGAGTGGCCCAAGATCTGTTTCACAACATTGCTGAGCTTTTTCATTTGCTAATATATGATTTTCTAGTAGCAGTGTTTCTTGCCTTTATAAGTAGCTGGTGCACATCCTTAGTAAACAGGTGCCTAAAAGGAATTAAGGTCCTATCATCCAGGAAGTCAAGTGAAGATTACTGATGTCAGGGTTTATCAAACATCCCTGTTCTTGTGTGAGTAGATCTAGTCTGGGAGGAAGCCCCAGACCACTTCCAATAGAAGGGAGAACCATGGATGTCTGGACCAGAAGATATTCACCACAATGATCTTGTAAGATTCTGTCTAAATCTTCAGACATGCCCCAGATATTACTGGAAATGGTGAAAAAACATGCAGGAACATTCCTGTACAAGGAAAAGAAAAGACATCTGTCTTCCAGGTATTCTTGCATGCTGTCTTGGAAAAGAATCTTGTCAGTTGATTGTTCAGAAAGAAGGCAAAGACAACTACTTGAGAACTTACAGATAGATCAAATCTTGGAAGCCCCCCCCCCATCTAGTTTCCATTCGTTAGGATCTGCCCTAGTCCTGCTCAGCTTGTCTGCCACATACTTTTGTTCCAGTGGAATGTAGGATGCCTGTAGAGTGTGACTGTGCTATGAAGCTATATCTCAAGCTAACATAGCTATCTGGAAAGGGGCTTTGACCTGGTTCTCCCTTGCTTGTTGATGTACGACATGACTTTGGTGTTGTCTGTAACCACATGCAGAGGTCCTGGGGACCAAAGATGGTTCAGAGAGTTAAGTGCATTGATCAGGATAAGCATTCCCTTGACATTAATGTGCTTGTATCTGTCTTTTGTGTTCCACATCCCCCCTGCATTTTTTATCCCTCCTGAAACTGCACCCCAAGCAAATTCCAAAGCATTTGTGGTGACCAACTGCTTTGGAGCAGAGAGCGAGAAAGGGAGAGCTGCATTTAAAGATATCCGTTGTCTCCACCAAAATATTTGTCTACTGACAAACCCCAGCAATTAGATTTGAAACAATGAAGGGTGTTGATGTTGGGACCAAAGAGATTTCAGATACCACTATATCTTTCTCATGTGGACTCTTGCCAATGGTATCATAAGAATCATAGATGCCATGAGATCCAAAATTCTGAGGTATTCCCTCATTGTGACAGAAGTCTATGTGAAAAAACTTAGAAACAAATCTAAGTAAAGATCTATTTTTTTTCTTCTGGAAGAAAAGTTCTTTGAACTGAGATGTTTAGTTGACATCGTAGGAGCACAATCTGGTGTGAGGGAGTCAAGAAAGGCTTTTGAATGTTCTCTTGGAATCCCAGCTTGTATAAGAGATCTCTCACCCAAGAAAGAGAGAGATTTCCTGACACTTTGAAAAGATAAGCATGCCATGTAAATATGGAAAAATGTGGACAGTCTTAGCCTGCAATGAACTGTAACTGGAGCTAGACACTTTGTGAACACTCTTGGTGTAGTGGATAGTACAAAGAATAAGGGAGCAAACTGCTAATGTCATCCAGACACACAAAACCTTAAGAAACGACTGAAGTCTGGATGAATAGATATGTGGTGATAATTAGAAGTTATGTACTCACCATAACGTTCCATCTGAGTAGGTGTATTCATTTGTCTGCAACCTGTGGGTTATGGATCCGATATCGGATCCGAACCGGCATGGTTATCCAGCTATGGATCCAAGCTCTCAGCTCCTCCCCTCACCCATAATGCCCTGCTCTACCCTCATGACCTCAGATCGAGTTTGCCAAAGCAACAATACCCTCAAAAGGGTAACAAGGAATATGCAGGAAACTGAAAGGCCAGGGGGATAGGAGGGCGGGATGGTTGCAGACAAATGAATACACCTACTCAGATGGAACGTTATGGTGAGTACATAACTTCTAAATCTGAAGTAGGATATTCATTTGTCTGCAACCTGTGGGACAGAGTCCCCAGCTACCTGAATCTTGGGCGGCCATCATGGAAGGATATTCCGGAGCACCGCGGAGCCAAAGGATGCTCTACCCCTAGATGCAAGATCCAACTTATAGTGGGAAATAAACGTATGAGATGAAGCCCACGTGGCTGCTACACAAATATCATCTAGAGGAATCCTAGCCTTGAAGGCTGCCGAGGTAGATACTGACCGGGTTGAATGGGCATGAACACCCTCCGTGCGGGCCTTCCTGAAGCTTGATAAGCCAATAAAATGCACTGTGAAATCCAGCGGGACAGAGAAACTTTAGAGATTGGCTTGCCCAAATTGAATTTTGCAAAGGAAATAAACAGCTGGTCGGATTGCCTATGACCAGCTGTCCTGTTCAGATAAAATCTAAGTTGCCTGTGAACATCTAGTGAATGTAGCTTATATTCACCTTTGTTTTCATATTTAGGGAAGAAAACAGGAGGTTAATGGATTGATTGATGTTTGCTTCAGAAGCGATTTTAGGAAGAAAGGACGGGTTGGTCCTGAGGGAGACACGGTCCGGATGAAATACCAAGTAAGGAGGTTTAGCTGATAAAGCTTGAAGTTCAGAAACTCTCTTGGCTGATGTAATGGCTACCAATAAGGCTGTCTTGTAGGACAAGAATTTGAGATCCACCGTAGCCGCTGGCTCGAAAGGAGGAGCGGTCAAGGCCTGTAGGACCAAAGAAAGGTCCCAAGGAGGAACTGCTTGTTTTATAGGGGGCCTGAGAAGAAAGGTACCTTTAAGAAATATTTTACACAATTTGGCTGACATAAGAGGATTAGAGTCATGGCCAATGTGATAGTGAGAAATTGCCGCCAGTTGAACTTTGACTGTGGAACTGCTGGCACCATCATTAAAGAGAGTGGTTAGAAAGTCAAGCACTAAAGGGAGAGGAACCGTGAAGGGATTCAGGCCTTGCCGCTCCGCCCACACAGAGAAACGTTTCCATTTGCTTGGTAAACCTTTCTAGTGGATGGTTTATGAGCCGCCACCAAAATAGCCTTTACAGGCGAAGAAATACCGGGAGTCCTTATCAAGAGTGGAACTGGAGCAGCCAAGCGGTCAGCTTCAGGTTGTCCAGGTTCGGAGGAGGAATGCAGGATGGATGGGATATCAGATCCGAATGGGATCTAGAATCCAAGGAGGATTCACCGAGTGAGACCTTAGGAAGGGGAACCAGATCTGTCGAGGCCAGAATGGAGCAATGAGAATCATTCTGCAACCCACCGAGAGGCTTTCTGAAGAACTTGCAGCATCAGAGGCAAGGGTGGATAGGCATACAGAAGACCGGGTGGCCAAGCATGCACCAGAGCGTCTCTTGGGGTACCTCCGGGAGGACGTATCAGTGCGAAAAAACTGTCGCACTTGGTGTTTGAGGGAGAGGCAAAAAGATGGCATGAAGCGGTTCCCCACCGTGCGAATATGCGTTCCGCTACTTGCCAATTGAGAGACCACTCGTAAGGGGTCAGAATGGTGCGACTGAGCTTGTCCGCTAGGATGTTGGACCGACCCGGAATGTGCGTTGCTATTAGAAAGCGATTGGTGGAGATTGCCCATTCCCAAACTCTCATGGCCTCTCGACAGAGGGTAAGACCTTGTTCCCCCTTGCTTGTTGATGTACCAGACAACAGACATGTTGTCCGATTGAATCGCAATTGTTCCCAAGGGAAGAAAGTCCTGAAGTGCTAGCAACGCTAAGAGCACTGCTCTCATCTCTAGAACATTGATATGCAGTAAGGTCTCTGAATCGTTCCACGTGCCTTGGACTGTCCGGCCTGCAAAGTGCCCCCCCCACCCGAGGTCGCAGGCGTCCGCGGTCACCGTGGCACGAGGGGGAGCAGAACAAAATGGGCGGCCTCTTTGGAGATCCGGGAGTGGAGCCACCACAAGAGGGACCGCTTGCAAGCCTTGCTGATCGCTATGGGATGATGCATGGGGAGAGCAAGGTATGACCACTGTACTAAGAGCGTCCACTGTAGAATGCGCATATTGAGCCTGGCAAGAGGAAGAAGTGCTATAGCGGAAGCCATGGACCCTAGAGCCCTCAGGACCAACTCCGCTGGAACAGAACTTGAATGGAGAATGGCCCGCACCTGGAGCTGCAGATTTAGAACTCTGTCCACAGTGAGGAAGGCTCAGAACTCCTTGTGTCTAGCCTGGCCCCTATAAAATCTAAGAGCTGTGTGGGAGCCAGGTTGGACTTTTTGTATTTATTGTGATGCCCAGAAGGAGCAAGATGGAGAAAGGAGTCTCCGGCCAGAGAAGTAGATGCCTTGTTGGGGCGTAAGAAGCCAGTCGTCCAGGTAGGGAAAGACCTGCACCCCTGAAGCCTCAGGTGGGCCGCTACCACTGCTAGTACTTTGGTGAACACCCTGGGGGCTGTGGTGAGACCAAAGGGAAGGACCCGGAACTGGTAGTGACTGGCTCCCAGCCGGAAGCGGAGAAACCTCCTGGAGCGCCTGTCCATCAGGATGTGGTAGTACGCGTCCTTGAGATCTATCGAGCACATCCAGTGATTTTCTCCCAGAAGGGGGAGAATAGATTGCAGAGTGACCATTCGGAATTTTTCTTTGGGGACTGCCAGATTCAAGAGAGAGAGGTCTAGGATTGGTCTTAGTTCCCCCGTCTTTTTGGCACTAAAAAGAATCTGGAGTAGAACCCTGATCCGATCTGGTCTGGGGGAACGGGCTGGATGGCTCCTTTCTTTAGCAGATGGCCAATTTCTGCCAAAGCAGCCTCCCGTTGACCGGGTGGGACGTCTGGGAGGGACTTCAACTTTGGAAGGTGAAGGAAAGGAATGCGATATCCTCTGGATATGATTTGGAGAACCCAGCGGTCCGATGTTATGGACTCCCATGCCGCTAGGTGCCCAACGTCCCCGACTGCCTCCAGAGTAGAGCAGTCGGGCAACCTCAGGGTTGCTGCGGGCCGTTCAGAGAAAGGTTCCTGGACCCGAAGTTTCTGGGAGCCGCTCTGCCTCTAGGGCGGCGGCCTCCCTGTCCTCCTCTGCCACGGAAGGACTGGTTGTCCGGAGCAGGCTGGGACTGCTGCGACTTCGGAACCACATCTTCTTCTGACCCTTTTGGTTCCTAGAATAGGGCCTCTGGGGTGCAGAGAAGCGGATTCGACGGCAGACAGCGTCTTCCCGTCCTTTCGCTCTGGGTCAGCGCCTGAACGGTCTTGCCAAACAGAGCAGAACCATCAAAGGGGCGTTAAGCGGCGCCTTGAAGGGCTCAGAAAAATCGAGGACGGAGCCAGGCCTGGCGTCTAGTGACCAGTCCTGTCCCTCAGCTCTAGCGGCGCCCTCCGTTGCATGGGAGAGTAGCCGCTAGAAGTATTTGTAACTGACCTAAGAGTGGCCATACGGGTGGAGTGCAGAACTCTGTCCTCCTCCGAAATGGACTCAGGGGATGCAGCGATTCCTTAATAAGATCTCGCTGCATCCGAATAGCGTGTGCCAAATAGTTCAGCGCCCTTACTGAGAAGGTCGCGAACTGAACATCCGCTTCCCCAAGCGGTCCATCATCCGAGACTCCTTGCTCGGTGGGTGGACTGAGGACTCTCCTGAGCCAGTTCCCTTTGTGGCCGCCGCCGTCAACATGGCATCTACCGGAGGCCCCTTACTCCAATGGGTCCGGTCGGATGGCGGGCTAAGGATCCTATCCGGTCTTTTGGGAATTGGCTCCACGGTGTCCGGTTCCTTCCACGCCCTGGTGGTAATAAGGTCCACCAGGGGGTCGGCAGGGGGGGACACCCAAGAGGTAGACGGGCCCGTTTCAAATGCCTCCAAGAACACGGACTCGTCCGAGGAAGACTTGGGGGCAGACCACCCCCCCCTTATACGGAGCATTTCCATGATGTCTCCAAAGGAGACATCCTCGGGTGACCATGGGGAGCCTTCCCCTTCCTCCAAGTCCGTGTCTTCTGTGAGAGACTCGGGGAGTCAATGTGCCTCCTTTTGCGTATGCTTGCGAGGGCCTCCTCTGGGGGCTGTCAGAGGAGTCCTCGAAGCAGCAATTTGCTCCAGAGGAGCAACTTGGGGCACAGAAGCGGGCTGTCCCAGGGGCCGGATGGTGGAAGCCTGGCCCAGTGCAGAGGGAGCGGACGGAGCCGGCAGCAAGTGCCGGGGTCCGGAGACCCTCAACAGAGCCCTCTCCACTACATCAAAGGCCGAAGGAGCCGACCTCGACCAAAGGATCCGACAATCGGCTCCCCTCGGATCCGAAGAGTGGATCGGAGCCGGCGCCCGAAGCACTCGGATCCGGGGACAGTGCGCCCGACACAGACGGCGCCGAAGGAGCACTGATCCCCGGATCCGAAGGGCCTTAGAGAAACAGATGCTTGGTGTCAAAGCCATGGGCTCAAGCTCAATGCCAAGAAATGTATAGTTATCCCCTTTGGGGAAAAAACATGTACCCATGAATTACCACATAAGTGACAGTACACTAAACACTGAAAGTGTGATAAGGGACTTAGGGACACAGGTGGACAGTGGTCTCATTTTCGATAACCACATAGCCACAACAGTCAGGAAATCCTTCTATGTGGCACACCTCATCACTAAGGGCTTTTCTTCCAGAAAAAAGGAGGTCATTGTCCCACTGTACTCATCCCTCATTAGACCCATTATAGAATACAATGCCCCATTTGGTATGTACCTCACAAGACATCTGCAACAACTGGAAAGTCCATAGAAATATCTCACTAAAAGAATCACAGGCCTAAAGCAGATGCCCTATACTGACCGTCTAAAAAAACTCCAGCTATACTCTGTCGCGTATCGCCTACTCAGAGGTGATCTCTGCTTAACATACAAGGCCATGTCAAACCCAGTGCTGTTGGACATGCTACACTTAAAGAAATTCCAATCCCTCAGAGCTACATGCTCCAGGGATCTAAATCTGGTCATCACAATAAACAAAACATGCTGGAGGGATAGGCTCCTGATCCAGAGACTCCCCCCTACTCTGGAATAGACTGCCCATACATGTCAAACTGATTGCCTCTTTGGCCCTCTTCAAAAGGAACCTTGACGATTGGATGGGAGATAGGAAATTCACCCCGGGGATCACGTCAGTCACCCTGCTAGACAGGGGACCATGGAAGTAAATATTCTGGGAAGAAATAGCCACGGAATTGATATGGCTAGGCTTGTACAAGCCCTAGGGCCAATAGCCTAGTACCAACCTATGAACCTATATGTACTGCTTTCCAACTGCCTGCTAGGTGTGCAGCAACATATTGCTTCTACAACCATACTGCACAGCTGTCACATTGCATCTAGGCTTTTCCGTACATACAGATCCTATGCAGCACATATCACGTATCTGAATTTGGCTCTGAATCCTGGATGGCTGCTATTAGTGCTGTTTCCATTTAGTTCACGCCTGTTATGGTGTTCTTCAGAAGACTACAGATGCATTGTCACTGCAAAACATGTTGGTAGATCTTAATTAAATGTGGTAATAGCTGACATTGCCTGTTTTGTTTCCGTGGACTTAATGTAAAAAGTAATAGAGACTGATCTGTTCTCTGGCTTGCAAATCTTACCAAGGTTTTCACTTTGTTTGATTCTTCCTTCCCTCTCTCTCTCATGTTCTTAACATTGTTACTGATGCTATTGTTATATTTGTTCTAAAGTAATGTTAGTACTTGTCTCTCAGCAGTAAAGATTTTTTACCAATGTGCTTAATTTACTACAATCTGCTATATAAATGTGAGGCAATTTCTGAAATACTGCATGTTCTGTTGCAAACACTAATATTTCTAAAGGTTTTATCTTTATAATACTTATTGCCTCTCCAATAAGGCTTGGGATGTGGCCGAGAAAGGGTCCTGTACCTGTCCACTCACACAGTTAACAAACAATAAATAGGTATGTCTTGCTCACTAGAGTGTGGCCAAGATCTGTTTCACAACATTGCTGAGCTTTTTCATTTGCTAATATATGATTTTCTAGTAGCAGTGTTTCTTACCTTATAAGTAGCTGGTGCACATCCTTAGTAAACAGGTGCCTAAAAGGAATTAAGGTCCTATCATCCAGGAAGTCAAGTGAAGATTACTGATGTCAGGGTTTATCAAACATCCCTGTTCTTGTGTGAGTAGATCTAGTCTGGGAGGAAGCCCCAGACCACTTCCAATAGAAGGGAGAACCATGGATGTCTGGACCAGAAGATATTCACCACAATGATCTTGTAAGATTCTGTCTAAATCTTCAGACATGCCCCAGATATTACTGGAAATGGTGAAAAAACATGCAGGAACATTCCTGTACAAGGAAAAGAAAAGACATCTGTCTTCCAGGTATTCTTGCATGCTGTCTTGGAAAAGAATCTTGTCAGTTGATTGTTCAGAAAGAAGGCAAAGACAACTACTTGAGAACTTACAGATAGATCAAATCTTGAAGCCCCATCTAGTTTCCATTCGTTAGGATCTGCCCTAGTCCTGCTCAGCTTGTCTGCCACATACTTTGTTCCAGTGGAATGTAGGATGCCTGTAGAGTGTGACTGCTGAAGCTATATCTCAAGCTAACATAGCTATCTGGAAAGGGGCTTTGACCTGGTTCTCCCTTGCTTGTTGATGTACGACATGACTTTGGTGTTGTCTGTAACCACATGCAGAGGTCTTGGGGACCAAAGATGGTTCAGAGAGTTAAGTGCATTGATCAGGATAAGCATTCCCTTGACATTAATGTGCTTGTATCTGTCTTTTGTGTTCCACATCCCCCCTGCATTTTTTATCCCTCCTGAAACTGCACCCCAAGCAAATTCCAAAGCATTTGTGGTGACCAACTGCTTTGGAGCAGAGAGCGAGAAAGGGAGAGCTGCATTTAAAGATATCCGTTGTCTCCACCAAAATATTTGTCTACTGACAAACCCCAGCAATTAGATTTGAAACAATGAAGGGTGTTGATGTTGGGACCAAAGAGATTTCAGATACCACTATATCTTTCTAATGTGGACTCTTGCCAATGGTATCATAAGAATCATAGATGCC
Organism: Protopterus annectens; assembly: GCF_019279795.1. NCBI lineage: Eukaryota > Metazoa > Chordata > Ceratodontiformes > Protopteridae > Protopterus > Protopterus annectens. Next base: position 1,289,307,034 of record NC_056746.1, on the reverse strand, counting down.
ATGAGATCCAAAATTCTGAGGTATTCCCTCATTGTGACAGAAGTCTATGTGAAAAAACTTAGAAACAAATCTAAGTAAAGATCTATTTTTTTTCTTCTGGAAGAAAAGTTCTTTGAACTGAGATGTTTAGTTGACATCGTAGGAGCACAATCTGGTGTGAGGGAGTCAAGAAAGGCTTTTGAATGTTCTCTTGGAATCCCAGCTTGTATAAGAGATCTCTCACCCAAGAAAGAGAGAGATTTCCTGACACTTTGAAAAGATAAGCATGCCATGTAAATATGGAAAAATGTGGACAGTCTTAGCCTGCAATGAACTGTAACTGGAGCTAGACACTTTGTGAACACTCTTGGTGTAGTGGATAGTACAAAGAATAAGGGAGCAAACTGCTAATGTCATCCAGACACACAAAACCTTAAGAAACGTCTGAAGTCTGGATGAATAGATATGTGGTGATAATCATCTGTTAAGTCTAATGTTACCAAAAACTTAAAATAGCAAGAAAAAGTAACAAGTTGTGAAGTGACAGCATTTTCAATTTGGACAGTATCACAAACAGTTTTAGAAAAGAAAGATCCAGAACTGGTCTCCAAGCATTTTCTTTCTTTAGCGCCAGGAACATTCTTGAATAAAACTCTTTCCCATCTGGGAAGGAGGAACTGGTTCTACCACTCCTTGGGACAGTATGTGATGAAGAACAGGTGGAAACAGAAGAGTCTGATCTACAGGATGAGGCATGACCCTCAGGAAAGGAAGAATTTCTTCCCACTGTCATCTGTAACCTTGATGAATGATTTGATTTTCAGAACCCATTTGCCTGAAACAATCTGTTGCCAAGGTTAAAAAATAGAGATTCAGACTTTCTGCCTGAAAAAAGGGACCAGGATGGGAGAGGGGTCACAATGTCCCTTGAATAGTCTCGGTCTTGTTGAACTGTCCTTGGTTTTGGTAAACTTCTTTTTGGAACCCCTCCTTCCCATTTCTTCTTAAAAGTCTATTTACCTGAATTTTGTTGAAACTGTTTATTCTGGGTATTTTTTTTTTCTTTTTGCTTATTAGTATTTGCCAGAATTGGATGAGTACAAAGAAAATGCCTTTGACAATTTTGAAAAGGAGAAATGAAAATCTTAGAGATTCCCTGGATCAGCTTTCCCCTTTCATCACACTTTTTTTATCACATCTGCAGTAGAGGGGCCAAACACCAAATCTCTATCAAACAAGGATTTTAAAATCTCATTTTTAACATCAACTGGTATGTTCTGAGAACGCAGATATGCAAACCTCCTTAAAACAATACCAGTGGCCATAGCCCTGGAAGAAGTATAAACAGAGCCATACACACACTGCAAACAATGAGTAGTCACTTGTGCAATACAGGAAACTAAGTTATTAAAGCAGATTATTCCTCGCAAGAAGAAACTGTAGATAAAAAATCCTCATACTTTCACAATTTGTTAGAACAAACTTTAACATATGAACCCGACAATTCAAAATTCTGAAAATCAAAGTTGCAGAAGTATATACTCTTTTCTCATACCTATCAATAATTTTCCCATCCTTATCCGACAGAGTAGGATTGGAATTAACCAAGTACTTAGCACCAGTAGGATCAACTAAAGCTACAGCTTCTGGGTCAGGTTTGGGAATAGTGTATAAAACTTTAAAAGACTGAGGAACTTTATACATCCTATCTAACTTTATAGGAGCAGTTGGCTGACTACCAGGAAAACTGCAGGTAGTAACACACATATCCTCTAAAGCAGACAGAACAGGAGGAATTGTTGAGGGTCCTTCTGCAACAACTCATAGTATTTTCTGAGGGACTGAGAAACCTCAGTGGTCTCCCACTGAATGCACTAGCATATTCTAAGCAATAGTCTCAGAGAAAGAGAAACCCACATATGGTGAATCAGGCACTGTGCTCTCCTCTGAATCTGAATCAGAAATCTGAAGTAAAAAAAAACTGTATCTGTTCCTGTATCTTCCTGTTCAGATCCAAAATCTGGAATCTCTACAGGAAAAGAGGAATCCCCCTTTCTTTTACCAGAAATTACTTTACAAGAAGGATCAATAACCTGATTTAAACCCTAAGCCAGACCCAGTAAACTACTCCTAGCCAAAGAAATTTGAGGAGGAGCTTGGTTTTTGTTTTTCTTTTTTGACAGGAAAAATGGGCCAACAGTGTTACTAATGGCAGCAGCGGCTTCCCCAGGGATGGGCGCAGCGTTTTGACACAACAGGGAAATCTTTTGTGTTTAATCCCCAGTAAACAGTGGCTGTAGGTGCTACATCAGATGGATCCAGGATAAATCATGAGTGGTCTGAGGTACAGCAAATGGCCACAGCATATTCAGCCACCTGCAGCTAAGGCAAATTGCCAGCTTGCTGTGGTAGCAAAGGCTGTTTGTTTAACTTTTTCTTTTTGTGTCTGGAAGAAGGACCGACTGTGGGACTGGAACTCTGTTCCATGGTCAAGCAGAAAATGATGCCTCCTTCCTTGGTAAGACAAGCAACAATGGGCAGTAAACACTACCAGTACACAAAAGTTACTTTTTTCACAGAAAAAAAACCACAGTAAAAAATCACTTTAAAACATTATGCCAACTCCACAAAATAAAAATAAACACTATTTCTGCACAAAAAAAATGTTTTCATTTACTTTACACTACTTTTAAACTGACAAAAGGAGTGCTCCATTTTAAAGTGTGTTACAGTCTCAAGACTGTTAAAACACAACACTCCTAGATTTAACACAACGTTCCTGAAGAGGAAAGTAACAAAACATCAACAAAATTAACAAAATGGAAGGTTTTTCCACAAAGGGAACTTATCTGCCCAGCAAAGGAAAACACAAGTCAACCATTGATCCTTGAAAGCCTCAGAGGAGCGCACTCTTCAGTGGCACTAAAGCGCTGAATGGCATTGCACCCAAACTTATCTTTTAGCCAGCTCAGCTTGAGCTGCTTGACAGTTTGTGTGCATAGAATGTGCCCTGAAGCTTTGGAAGCTGGCTGACTGTTATATCTTTGGCAGGATATAACCCATATAGCTATGGCTACTGCAGCAGGGATCAATATGAAGAAAATCATAAAGTGGAAGCAGATGCCAACTGGATATCCATGGCAAAGCAGAGAAAATTAAGTCAATCACTCTCTTTCTCACACTCTTTAGTCTACTACATGATATGGGTATGTTAGTGGGATGCTATGGCACATAAAGAAGGGATATCACATCTGCAAAAACCTCATGCTGTTACTTCTGTATGGAAGATTTTACAGCCTCATTCACTTACAGAATTCTTAATATTAAGAACACATAACAAGAAGTCACAGGTAATTCAATGCACCAAGATAATGATACATACTATGCATGCTATAGAAATGAGACAGGGAAAAGCAGATACAGTTATATACCCTGCAATGGCAAAAAGTTATGTAAAGACGATAGACACCTTCCTGCAGATGTGAGTATGTAGGGTAATTAATGCAGACTTAATAGGAAAGTGATAAAGTATATAATGAGTGGAAGGACAGAAAAAAATAGTTGTCTGTGTACTAAGATTTGATATTTCTCCATTTAACTGCCCCACAAGCAATTTATTTGCAAGCACAGTACCAAAGCAATGAATGAATTCCCCCCACATTTAAGCACGATATTTAGTGGAATACTATTGAAGGCTTTTGGGTCAATGCTTAATACCACTTGCAGAGACAGCTAAGTAATTTGCAACCTTTCAGGATGTGAAAGTTTAGCTAAAAAGTACCATTTGTCATATTGAAATTAAATAGATCACTCTCTCTGTTTTTGTGCCACTACATTAAGTCCTGTTCTCAATGATTTATCACCTCTTATGGCCCCATAAATGGCTGTTGTTATTAGCTTCTTACATGCACAGCAGAACTCTGAAGGCATTCAGTACATTGGCCTTCCTGACTAGAAAAAATTGAATGGTTTACAGTTTAGAAGCATGGATAAATCTCTCTCAAACTGCAGGTTTAAAAATGCTCCAGATGAGTTGCAGATCATGTATTTGCACACTTTCTTCTGTCTGGCAAAAGCCTTGCAGTTTTCCATTTGCACGGCCACAGAAGAAGGACACAGTGTGCTTCATTCCATACTCACTAGAGTGGTCACTTATTATGCAAAGTTTTATTTTGGTTGCAGTGTTGACTCTGAATGACATAGATATTGGCCTGTGGTTATTACAAGACAGCTGCAAGAAAGATGCATGGCAGATCCAGCGGGACAGGGTTCGCATCTCATATCACCTCTTTCTGAGGGGGTTCAGCATGATGTGATAAATGAAGCATAGAAAAGACAGGGCTTTGCAGAATGTGTAGTGCAAACAGGCTTTAACAGAAGCCCAGGGGCACAGCTGGCTTTGCAATGGCTTTAGTAGTGATTCAGAAAAATAGCTAAAGGAAATTAAAAGGCAAAAGAGAGATACGTACTAAACAATCAGAGGATATTAAAAAAGTGGCACAAAAATGTGTTCTGCCTATAGGAATTAGTGACTTTCCGAATAATACATCAGAATAAATCATACCTTCACCCTCCACATGAGCAATATGTAATAATTCTTTAAAAAATGAAGCATTTTTTGTGGATGCTATTTGGCAGCTGTTTTTGCCATATCTGTAATTTAGATGTTTTGCCATATTAAAATTAACGTATGAGAAACCCTGATGCTGGTGTAATCCATATACACAAACTCCACCATAGTTAATTCTCAAAATCACAGTTTAATTCTATGAAAACACTTCAGCAAAACAAGCAAAACAAGTATTTCTAAGGGCAGATTACTGGCCTCTGCTGGTAAAGAGATCCTAAGAGTATGACAGGAGGAAACAGAATAAGATTATGTGTAAAACATAAGCAGTGCTTTAAACAAGGCCTTTCTGATATCACAACAGTCACATTGACTAGACTTTTTTCCTCATGTTTGATATAGCAATCTATTTCCTGCCAAATTAATTGGTACATGGTTTATGCAGCCTGACAAACAGACACATTGTGAACCTGAACAATTTCTTACTAATTATGTTTACTTGGACTATTTTGTGTATGTCTTGAGAAATATTTATTTTCAGCTGCACGTGGGTACAATAGGTAAGAAACTAAATGGCACAGAAATAATCTATTGTACAACTTATTTCACGAATATGACGTGCTTCATTTCTAAACAGCTCTTCCTTGGAGTCAGAAGATTATTTTGTTTACCTCTTCTAACTTGGTGGGGGGGGCGAGTTTACTTAGCCTAGCTACTGAATGAGGCTAACTATTTTCATTATGTATAGAAAGATCAGTACCTGACTGGCTGAAGCATAGTTAGAGAACAGAAACTGCTTTTGTTTAACTATCTTCCTGAATGACCTCAAGAAATTATACTGCAAACTGAAGAAAATAATACTCTAGTCTGTATAAGAAAATAAAGAAAATCTGGTAAAAATATATAAAATTTGTACTAAAACAGGATCTGCCACATGAGGCCCAAATGGAGAGATGAAACAGGATCTGAATGGAGAGATGAAATACAGTCAAAATGAAGAGATTAAATCAGCAAGAAAAGGAGCATACAGTATTGCTGGAACTACATTCGTCATCATGTCTTGATGATTACCGTCACATGACTGAGTGCACAGGTCCCAGGATATGAATGTGTCCAATCCTGGTGTGCACACAAGTGCACGGACTGGAAAAACAGGCAGTGTAGACTCCTTATGACATGGAAACATTCCTAACACAGGGTTAAACCAGGCTTAAGGAGGTGGTGGCTCCCCTGAGGTAGAAAAAAGGCAGAGTCCACCAAAAAACACATAAAAAATGAAAAGCTAAAAAGGAGGCATAGACGTGATGCAGTGGATTCTGAGAGGTGTGGAAAGCCCTCAAGTTTGAGAAACAAACTGCTCATCAAAAGTGAGAAAAAAACTTTTATTTAAATTCTGCTTAAATATTTTAACTTGCACTTACAGTGTTCTGTGTGGTGATACTTTCTTTTTGACTTTTCTGCTTTTTCTATGTTTTAGCAAAAAAAGTTTGCATTTTTTTTGGTTTGTTTTGGGACCTTAGTCTTATAGCCTAATTTGCAGTTGTGGGAAGATTGTGTATTACTGCAAGATTTAAGCATATTTTATATGTTATAATGTACTTCTATGTGCATATCTAGAATTATTTGTAAAACCAGCTGTTTGTATTTGGACCTCTGTCTGGGACCTTAATCTTGTAGTTTCATTCACATTTGTGGCAGAACTATGAACTACTGCCAGACTGAGCCTCATTTAGTCATTTATTACAACATTTTCCATAAACAGTTTTACTGGTTAATCTGGTGCATTAGACTGTGGTGAGATTGCAGCAGTGGCAGTATTGTGAATTCTGCTCCAAGATTTGTGCTTCAGTTCTTTTACAGCTGTTTATATTCCCATTTTTGCTGATAGAGTCTTTATTCTGCTTATTTGCCTACTTAAAGTTTCATTCTAGCACATCTGTGTTTTCTTTGCTACTGGTTTACTCCTGTTCATTGTGGTAGCTGTAACCCTCACTGAGACACTGTGCTAATGTTTCTGAAATTCTGACCTATGTGGAGTCACTGACCTATAGAACAGAGTTATAGGACTAAAGCTCCAAGACTGGCTTTATTTGATTGGATCCCTCTTTAGCAAGTTTGTTTATTGCAGAATTTTTTCCAACCCTCCCACTTTTTTCTTGTTGTGGTTTTGCAATTTTGTGCCTCTGGCTTCCACACCTTATGGTAATCAGACTTCCAAAGTGCCTCTCTCTCCCTCCCTTCTTTCATTACTATTGTCTGTTCTGTAAGTTTGATTCTGTCACAGTCCATGTGGGCATTAATGACCTGAGATGTGCCTCCCTGGAATATATGAAAAGGGACATTGTTGGTCTTTCTTTCTGAATATGTGTCTCAGGCATGTATGTGCCTTGCACTGAGCAGCATTCTACTTTCACCAGGAAAGATGCCACAGTATCAACAAAAGATGATTGACTTTAATAATTGGCTTACTTCCTGGTGTCTTTCTAGGGGTATTCCATATTTGATAGCATGGGAGGACATAGTTAACAAACTATGTTGCTTTGCAAGGGTTGCTCTGCACCTGTCCCCACTAGGCTTTTGAATATTGGCTAAAACTGCATTCATCCCCTTAGAGCCTTTTTTTGGCAATGCCATAATTTACAAACCTACTGACATATCAAATAACACCCAAAGAAGCATAAAGGTGTCACTGCCCAATGCTAGGAGTCTAAACAAGAAGCTCCACCCCCTCCAAGCTCTCCTCACTCTAGAGAATATAGACATCTGTGCTGTTATTGAGACCTGGTTTAAATCCACAGGAAGTATTCTAGCAGTGCAAGGCTTCAGTGCTTCCACACATTTAGACCATCAGCTGCACAGACAAGGACAAAGGTTGGAGGAGCCTTGATCTACGTTAGCAATGAGTACACCTCTAGGTTGTTTAAATAGGACAATACCCTGGCGTTTATCCCTGTGAAAATCACCATAGACAAAGTCCCATACCATATCTTAGCAAGCTATAGGTCACTTGTACCTGGACCTACTGGAGACACTTACCATTAAACAATATACCCTATTCATGAGAGTTTTAACCTTCCCTCTATAGACTGGGAAACACAAGCTGCTTCAAACTCACAGACACAATGATTCCTGGACTTTATTAACACAAACACCCTGACCAGATAATTTGCACACCCACCAGAAGTTCAAACATACTGGACTTGGTATTCACCAACATGGGAGAGCAGCCCACGTCTTTACTGCTGAGGTTGGACCTGAAAACTATTTCCTTCTAAATATAAATCAACTTGATAACCCCAGCAAACCCTGAAACATTTAGGAAATATTTCAAAGCAAACTACATCCTGTAAAGCAATAGCTTTTCAAAATTCAATGCCCCTCCTAGCCCTGAGTTTACAGCAACCTATGCAGAATTGTTCACAGAGACCCTGCACAACCATTTAATGGCTGCTTAGAGCCTGTTGTACTTACTATAAATTAGCCCAAAACAAACTTTAAAAACAAAGCACACTGGTGGAATCCTAACCTTAATAGGGTTTTACAACAAAAGCAAAAACGTCATGGCTAAAATCAGGAAGAGCAACTCTCATAACGATAAGAGCTCTCTTATTAAACTAAACACGAAATTGAAAGGACTAAATATGTCCAACATGGCCAAGTACGAGGTCAAGATAGCCTCACAGGCTAAAGACAACCAAAAGGCCTTCTGCAGTTATATCTATAACCTCAAAGGCAGCACACTACAGTGTGCCAAACCGGTGGTCAATGGTGCCACCTTCACTGAGCAGAGCAACATAGCAAATCTGTCTGACAAATTCAGTTCAAACTTCACCCCCCTCACCCATGAAGTATCTCCTAGCATAAACCCCTCAACTATTAACAGTTAGCAGGTCCTGATGGCACTTGCTAAAGCCAAAAACATATCCTCAATGAGCCCTGACAACATCCCAGGATGTCTCTTTTTTTTTAATTTCTCCAAGTCTTTTAGGTTTCTAATACCATGATGGAAATGGACCCCATTCCTAAGTCAAAGTATGATTAAAGTTCATAAAATGAGTATTGTTTCAATCTTTGATGTTAGCCAGAAGTGCTCTTCGCAGCACCTGCAATGTGCCCAGTATTGATTCCTTCTATAATTTGTATGGAGTTACATGTATCGGTAACATATCTAAGTACGATTGTAAATTCTTTTTTATAAGACCTGATGCTCCTACTGCTATTGGAACTGTCTGGGTATCCTTCTTCCACATGTTTATTGAGGATGCTTTCTAAATAACTTGAAACATGACCTATCAGGGCCACTTGAGTCACTTTTCAACTATATCTTCAAAACAGGCTTTGTACTACAAGAATGGAGGACTGCAACAGTTATCCCACTTCACAAGGGTGGACTATCAACTGACCCTGGAAACCACAGACCCTTTAGTCTAACTAGTCTAATATGCAAAGCCATGGAATGAATTATCATGGAAATGATCAATGAAGACATAGGCACCCTTCAGACACTGGACCCAACCCAGTTTGGCTTTGATAAAGGAAGTGTATGCTTACTAAACCTGTCTGACTTCTCTGAGAAGCTCACCAAGGCAATGGATGAGAGAAAAATGGTGCAGACCACCTACCTGGACCTGGTTAAGGTGTTCAGTACAATACAATAGAATATCCCATTTGGGTATAGTTGACAAACTGGGCATGGCCCCCTACATAACTCGCTGGATTGCCTGCTGGCTCACAGACAGAAACCCAGGAAGTCATGATTGGTGAGACTGCCTCCACTAAGAGACAGGTCACCACTAGGGTACCTCAGGGCTCCATGCTAGGACCACTCCTATTTGGCATCTAATTCTCAGATCTAAAGGCTAATGTTAAGGCTCTTGGCTGACCAAGTTCACAGATAACAGCAAATTTGGAAATATCATAGATCTCCTCATGACATAAATTTCTTATAAGAGGGTCTAACACAGACAAATGACTGTTGCCAAGGTCATGGACTAAAACTCAGTGCCAAGAAATGCATTATAGTGCCTTTTGGGAAAACAGCTACCCAGGCTAATTATTCCATCAATAAGACCTCTCTAAAATTGACCTGGTAGTCAGGGATCTGGGAACATACATTGACAGTAATCTGGTGTTTGAACAACAAATGACCATAGCAGTAAGCAAATCATTCTACGTCCTCAATGTATAAGTAAGGGCATGGTAGCCGGGTCCAAGAAGATCAGACTGTCACTTTATTCATCCCTTATCAGACCCATTATTGAATATAATATACCCATCGGCATGTACCTGATCAAATATATGCAACAGTTGGAATGCCTACAAAGGTTCCTTACCAGGACAATCCAGGTTATAAACACATTGTCCTATACAGATCACCTTAAAACCCTATCTCCATACTCTGTCTCCTACAGGTTACTGAGAAGTGATCTATTCCTGGCATACAAGGCATCCTTGAATTCAGCTCTGATGGCCTTTTTGCACATATACAAAATAAAAATCATCAGAACCAGTAGATCCAAGGACTTAAATTTTGCTTATGACATAAATAGTTTATGTTGGTGAGACAGATGTGGGCCTCAGAGGATCCCTATGCTCCAGAACAGGCTCCCCATCCATGTAAAGCAGAGTCCATCCCTAACCCTATAACCTTGCTCAATGGATGGGAAATCAGAAATTCACCCTAGGTCTGGCCATCATGTCTCTGATAGGCAGAGGCAGATAATAACTATGACCAAACTAACTTATCCCCCCTACATAATCTTTAGAAACTTCCTAACATACCTTCTCATAATAAACACCCATGATACATAGGGACACATTTGGGTTGAGTTACGTGGCTGGGCTTATAAAGACCCTGGTGGTCATTAGTCTATGACCTATGAACCTACAAGGAAACAATGGCATATTATTACTATTATGCAAGAAACCCAGAATTTCCAGACCAATGATACTTAGAAAGATTAAGAGAAATTAGAGGAAAGAAAAAACTTGCACAAGAAAAAACTGTCAAAACTAAAACTAAAAGTTTATATTCCTTAATGCAATGATTCATAGAAAAAAGTGCTACCTGGAAAAAGAAGCAACAGAGAAAGTAAGAAAAAATAAAGAACAAAAAAATAATGATTTTTGAAAAATATTAAAAAAAGAAATATGGACTTGAGAAAGAAAAAGATATATGATACGGTCCAATAAATATGCAAAAGAGAAAGCCAAACTAATCAGTGCAAAAAAGAAAAAAAAAAGCAGTTCCAAAAATATTTTAAGAGAAATACAGGCATAGTCACCCATGTATGGAAAATTTCAAAACACAAAAAATAAGATCACAAAGAGGCAATATAGAAAACAAGACTGGTGAGGTAGAAATTAAACAGAAATTAAAGTTATGAGCCGCCTATGAAATGAAGGGTTTAGTGTGGAAACTTCAACACAGGCAGTTCATAACTAGTGGACCAGTGTGTCCCCAGATAGAGAAGTGGTGGGGATGGGGGGAGCAGGAAGTAACTGAAGAGAATTTGCCATGAGGTTATGTTTTGGAACCTCCTGTAGGAGACAGGAAGTAATGGCAACTCTGATGCAGGTAATGTTGTAATATGATAGGGTAATGGGTCCCATATGCTGCAATATGATAGGCCAATGGGTCCCCATATGAAGGAGCAACAGATAAAGTTGGATGCACCTGAAGAGGCTATGTCACAGGAAGATGTTCTGGAGCTTTCTGTAGAAGACATTTAGGAAACAAAGAGTAAACAACATGCTCTCAGTCCAGAAGAAAATGATCTAAAGGAAGACCTGCTTGATTTAATAGAAATGGACAAATATATTAAGATAGATACAAGAAATAGATTACAGAAAATATGAACAAATTATTTAGGATGATTAAGAGAAATTCATGTGATATAACAAAAATAAATAGTATATATTACTGTGAAATCTAACTAATAGCAGATAAAGTGTTACCACAAAAATGCAGAGTAACAAAGGAAATGAAGGGGACAAGTAAAATGTCACCACAGAAGCATCAAATAGAGAAAACTATAAAAAAATTAAGACAAGAACTATTCATGTTAGAAGAATATAAAAAAGGAAACAGATCATCAAAAATCCTTAGAAATATAGATGTGGTAAAAGCAATGTATAGTATCAAAAAAAGACCAAGATTTATCATATATTATTTGCAATAATAAAATATCAGCACAAGCAGAAACACTTAGAAGGTAAGCAGACAGATAAAAAGGAAAAATAGAAAATAAGAAATGCATTGATGATCCAAAAAAGATTTATAGAGAATTGGGAAACAAAACAAAAGTAATTAAAACACCATCAAAAAACAAGTATTTATGAAGAATCTATCCAACATATAAAGATGCTGGATGGACAGAATAATTAAAATAATGAGTCAGGTGCTCTAATGAGGATATGAATTCGGATGACTTAGCTAGGGGAAAGTGAAACAAAATTAAGAAAAGCTTCTAAATGGAAAACCCCAGGTCCAGGTACATTACCTAACTTCTGGCTAAAGGTATTAACATCTTTACACAAAGATTTAGCCCATACAGATACAAACTTTTTTAACAACAGAAAAAATATAATCCTCAAGTGTGAACCTGCAAGTCATCCTTACAAGTATAGATTAATAACTTGCCTTCTGACCATATACAAAGTATATACTAGAACTGATGCTGACAGATATTATAGTCATTTAGAAAAAAAAACAGTTATGGAAAAAGAACAAAAATATAATAAAAGAAGGTCAAATGGTACAAAAGATTATTGGTTGCTAAACAAAGCCATAATAGAGAGTTGTCAAAAGTAGGTATGGCATGGATAGAGTATAAAAATGCATTTAACAGCATTCCATATTCAGAGATAATAGAATGTTTACAGATGCTAAGATACACCCTACACGAAACAATGACATTGCAGTGACTATGAAACTTTGACAAACCACTTTGCAGCTAAGTTATAACAAAGGGACAATTGCCATCCGACATATAAAAATTCAAAGGGTATACTCCAGGGTGATTCTTTGTCAATGCTGCTATTTTGTCTCAACTTTAACATATTAAACTGTTTACTTAACAGATTAGGCTATGGTTACAGCTTAACTCCCTAAAATCAACCTTGTTATAAGCCATCTCATCAACTTTTTGTGGATGATTTAAAATTGTATAGTTCATCAGATGAGGAGCTAAAGGCAAAACTACAACTGGATAAAACTTTCTCAGATGATATAAGAATGGCATTTAGTCTTGGTAAATATCAAAATTAACATTTGAAAAAGGAAATCTGCAGAATCAAGAAAATATCAGCTTTGAATACTGTTGTGATATAAAAGAACACGAGCAGGAGAGAGTGTAAATATTTGCGCATAGACGAAGGGTCAACAATGAAACATGAACAAATAAGAATAAAGCTCATTAAAGAATACTTTGGAAGACTGAAGATAATATTGAAAACTGCCTCAACATCTAGGAATAAAGTCAAAGTTGTAAATTAATTTGCCCTTCCTCTTCTAACTTACAGCTTTGATGTTATTACTGATCCCAAAAAGTATTGACTCAATTGACATGAAAGCAAAAAAAATGTTTTGTGCTTATCAAAAGAAACATATAAAATAGTTATACCAATATTATATATTCCTCACTCTGAAGGAGGTATGGGCTTTCTCAGAAACTGATTACATGCATGGATCTACAATATTAGGACTGCATATTCATCTGCTGACCTCATTAGATCCAAACATTGCGAAGGTTTTAAAGACTAGGGAGAAGAAGTCTAAAATGACATTGTTCCTCAGTTTAACAGAATCATTTTGGAATAAAGTGGGAATGGAAATTATGGTTGGGGGTTGGCATAATGGTTAAGGTGCTTTCCTCACAAGTAAAAGGTACAGGATTTTACACTAAGGAAAACTGGCTATGCTTAAAATTGCGCATATGGGCAGCTAGCCTTGTACTTATATATTAACCTATGAACTTATAAACCAAAATCAGACTTAGATTCAAAGATTCATAGATTAGTACTAGGCTAACTGCCCTTGCGAGCCATTTTAAGCCTAGCCAATTATCCCTTGTGAGACTCAAACCCTGCACCTTGTGTGTAAGGCAAACACCTTAACTACATCAACTGAAGGTGGCAAAAAGCAAAAGAAAGAATATAAGGAAAAGGATCAGATAAGAAGGAAAGAAAATTGTAAAGACCACAGATATAATGGCAAGAATAGAGACCTTCTGGAGCAGTTTTATGTCAACCAAGATTCAAAGCAGGAATAATTAGGGAGACGTGAATTAGGTCCAAAAGATGAAAGGCTAATAATGGCAACCCAGAATAGTGGACTACATACACGTTAGTTTGCAAAGGAGAAAAGTTACAGACACTCATCTGTAAAACAGAACTGGAAACAATTGCACATCCTGTTGCTGTGTGTGATGTACTCATGGCAGAAGGCCTGTATACCAAAAGGCACAATAACGTGGCAACACTGTTGTACTGTGGATCGTGTAAACACTGCAGTATATAAACAGCTGTGAAGCATTAGAAACATGAACCACAAAGCATTAAGAATGATGAAGTTTAGATCACATGGGATACACTTTACCAACAGTTCAAAAAAACAGATATAGTATTCCATGAAACAAAAGATAAAGCTAGCGCTGATCATCAGAATTGCTATACCCAGTGATTACAGTGTCATATGTACAGAGAGACGCAAAGTCTTAAAATACTAGGATATGCAAGTAGAATCTAGAGCAATATGGAAGAAAGACACCCACACAGTTCCAATAATAGTAGGAGCAACAGCCTTAATAAAAAAGAATTTACAATCGTACCTAAATATGCTACCAATACGTGTAACCACGGAGGCAATTCTGGGTACATCGTGGGTGCTGAGAAGAGCACTCTTGGCTAACATCAAAAACTAAAACTATATTACTTTCATGAACTCTAATCATACCACCACTTAGGAATGGGTTCAGTTCCCATTATGGTATAACAAACGGTAAAAAATTGGAGAATTTAAACAAAAACAAGCATCTCTTTGACTATTGAGACCAAATTTGATACTTGGGCCTAAATTAGGTTTACTCCTGCAATTAACCATGAAATCACCTATCTACCTACACATTCTTGGCTTGATATCGTGACTGAATTTCTAAGATGGTTTCTTTGATAGTCATCTACAAATAATTTTGTGTATAGTAGTCCTGAAAAGCAAGGCGCATGTAGTTATGTTCATAGGCCACATCTACACCATATTTAACTGAAAATCTTGGAACTGTTTTTTTATGCTAGAACCTCAGTTGGGTGACCTCCCAAACCTCTTGTATCAGAGGCACATGGGATATATGCAAATGACCCTTATGAACATCAGGTGTTTCAGCTAATTGGCGATTCTGAATGCTCATGACTTGTTTCGTCGTTTTAATGGACAATTCAGGCCAATAAAGCCAAACCCACATTGTCCATTAAAATGACGAAACAAGTCATGGGCATTCAGAATCACCAATTAGCTGAAACACCTGATGTTCACAAGGGTCATTTGCATATATCCCATGTGCCTCTGATACAAGAGGTTTGGGAGGTCACTCAGTGGAGGTTCTAGCTTTTCTGGAGTTTTCCTTTTGTTTTTACTGATTGTTTTTTTCAGTGACCTTCTCACTTATTGTTTTAGAACTGTTTTTTTATGGTTTCCTGTCTACACTTCAAGGGGTAAAAGATAACACTGTGATTTGGTCAAATGTCAAATACCATCTAATATGATTTGGAAGTAAATGGTTACCTTAGAAAATAAACAGCAAATGTGCTGCAGTGTCACATATAGGGAAACATAGAATCCCAGGATCAGGACCACATTTTAGCAGAATTACATGGCAACAAAAATTCAGTCATAATGATACAATATGCATGTGTTACATCCATCTGTGCAGACAGAGAACCCTAACCTAAACTTCAAAGACTGATAAATCTTTCCTTTCTAGAAAACATGGAAAGATCCCATAGGGTGCCAAACAGACTGTAGAAAGAGCATGAGCATAGTTTTGATATTGTTATCACTTTAAAGATAAAATGAAATAATTCTTATGCAGATAATACGGTAAGTCAGATGCAGTTCTTCACAGATAGCCACTGTAGCAGTAAGCCCATCCATCCACCCATACATCCACCAATCCATCCTCAACCACTTTTCCCATTTTGCATATGGGGTTGGAGTGTCAGTTCCACAGTGACAATCATCTCGAGCCAAGGTTTACACCCCTGGGTGGCTAGCCCTGCCATGGTAGTTCATTTGTACCACTCACACACACACACACACACACACACACACACACACACACACACACACACACACACACACACATACACTCTCACCTACAGTCAATTTAGAGTGTCCAGTCCACCTGCTGCAGGTCTTTGGAATATGGGAGGAAACCAGAGCACCTGGATGAAACCCATTTGACTGCAGGGAGGACATGCAGACTCTGCAAAGAAGGTACCCCAGCCGAGAATCAAACCGGGGTGCCTTCTGTGTGGAGTCTGCATGTTTGTAGCAGTAAGTATGCTCTGCAAATTAAATCTATCACTGAAAGTTCTAGCAATGCAAACGTTAAGAAGGCTCTCCTCCAACTGGATTACATCACCCTGCAAATGCATTATTGGCTTTGCCTAATCATCCAGCTCTTTCTGGTCAAGATGATTCTGCCACCAAACATAAGGAGAGGCTTGAATCTTCAACTCTTAGTCTGGAATACATTATCTAGGGCTTACATCCTAAAACAAGGAGAAGACTAAATTAGAATCGGGGTTCAGATGAGAAGACTAAATTAGAGTCGGGGTTCAGATGAGAAGATTAAATTAGAGTCGGGTTCAAATGAGAAGACAAAATTAGAGTCAGGGTTCAGATGAGAAGACTAAATTAGAGTCAGGGTTCAGATGAGAAGACTAAACTAGAGTTGGGGTTCAGATGAAAAGACTAAATTAGAGTTGGGGTTCAGATGAGAAAACTAAATTAGAGTCGGGGTTCAGATGATAGCTTCAGCTTCTTGCAGAGCACAGTTTCAGTACTGTACTCCAATACTCAAAATAAAATATCCTAGGCGAATAGGATCATGACTTACCACCCACATTCCGTTCATGCAGGTTCTCTAGTTTAGAAAAGCAGCCTAATATAAGTCCCAAGTAATTGAATCAATACTATATTTGCACCAAGTCTTATGAACAGGAAGTAATATAGAAGCAAGAGCTCTTCAAAGGAAAAAAAATAATATGCACAAACCCTTTGGATGACTACCAGAAACCTCTGTCATGTAAAAATAACCAAGCTTCAACCGCCAGGTAGATACTATTGAAAAATACAAAGCTACTTACCTAGATGAAAGACTAAACTCTTTGTCTGAAGCTTGGATGGGCCTGTATCGTCAGCACAAGTTAAGACAGGGCAACAAAAACAATGGGAATGGCCATGTTCTATGAGATCCTCTTACTGATATGGCTACCAGGATAACTGTATTACAAAGCTTTATCAGGAACCTACTTGGTAAGGTACTCCCACTAAGGTAAACAGGCAAACTTTTCCCCAAACTCACCTCTTCAAAATGGTATAATATAACTGACAAAATTTGAAGGCTTAAGACTATTGACAGCCTTAAGAAAAAAAAAAAAAACCTTAGGGAATACTTCATAGAAGAAAATAAATGCAATAGATTCAGAGACACAGGCTCGCCACACAACTGATTATATAATTGTCATTGTTCACCAACTACAGACTTCCCCAAAATTGTACTCATCATAAAGATCTACTTAGTGTTGCTAGAAGGAATGAAGGTTTAACATTACATACCAGTTTTGTGGATATGTGCATTTATATTATTGACAGCATTTCTAGTATCAACATTGGAATCACTTGTTACTAAAACTTATCTAAGTTTACTACTGTTAGTTTGGTTTAGTTTGTAGTCACTGAATATCTCACACCACTTTTCCTCCTTTCTCCCTCCATCTCCCTTATCTACTTCACTCCTCTATCCTTCCTTCACTTATAACACATCTATACCTCCACATGGACCCAACACATAAATTCTTCTACCCATATATACTACTCTTAACAACAACTCTTGCTTCTCTTACAATACCTTACACATTAACCTCATTTGAACATATTTCTCTTCAAGAACATCTCCACCCCCTTCAAGGAACTCTATCACTCTCTCTCGATAACTATCTCAACCATATTAACATAACCTCTACCTCCATTTATATACTTCCAAAGTATCATAGATCTACCCATATTACCTACATTCTTACCAAAAAAACACAAATTATTATGATAAAATCTACAAGTTTATACATTATCCGCAACCCCACCCACTACTAGATGGTGACATTCATCCTAACCCAGGCCCCAATACTGACATTACCAAAAAGCCCCTCAACCTAACTACTTCAAATATCTTTACACCAAATAGACCACCTAACTCCCTCCTAATAGCTCACCTTAACATCCTCAGCATTAACAATAAAACTTCCCACCTACATGCACTCCTAGATGTTCACTCATTTGATATTCTCTGTCTTTCTGAAACATGGCTAAAGCCCTCTACTCTCGACCAGGAAATCACCCCTCCAGGATATAACATCCTGAGATGTGATCGCAGCACCAAAAAGGGTGGTGGAGTAGCCATTTTGTATAAATCTGAACTACAACTTTCAACCTCCAATTTGTCACTTCCCTCAGTTCCTAACTCAGAAACCCTCACTGCAAAACTACAAATCAATAACTCCAAATCTATCTATATAATCTGCACTTACCTCCCCCCTGGAAATAACATCAATACTCTAGAAAACTTACTTAGTTACCTCACTTCCCACCTACCCCAAGAAACCATTATCTTACGAGACTTTAACATAGACTGGAAAACATGTAATTCTCCCAATCCTACCAACCACATACATCTCTATGGATTTACACAAATAATAACCACTCCTACTAGAATCCATAAACAAAACAATAAAGAAACCATCTTAGACTGGATCCTTCTAAATAGTCATATTGATTCTTATAAGCCAGGAACACTCCCAGATGATATGAGTGACCACATGCTAACCTACATCATCAAACAAAAATCTTATACCCCCAACACAAATATTTTTAAAACCTCCCACTCCAAAAAATACTTTAATCCAGAGAGCTTCCAAAATGAACTCATAGCATGTGACTGGTCTCCTATGTTTCATCTTGAACTTGATGAAGCAGTAACCTACTTCAATACTAGATTTCTCCAAATACTAGACTACCATGTTCCCTCTCGCTCTTCCCGCATAAGAACCAAAACTGCCCCCTGGCTTACAAAGGCAACCAAGCAAAAGATCCTTCTCAGAAATAAAATTTGGGCTAAATGGAGAACCTCCAGAAACCCAACAGATCACCTCTACTTTAAACAGTTACGAAATGGAACTAAGAAGGACATTCTCAAAGACAAAAAAGACTATTACTTCCACCTACAACAAACCCACCATCAACACCCCCAAAAATTCTGGTCTAGCATTAACAAACTTCTTCAACCAGGACTCTCTAAAACTCCTGACCCTACAGGTTTCGACCATAATAACTCTAACCAGATTCCTGATGCCTTTAACCACTATTTTACTGAAGCCATCCTATCCCTAGCTAACACATTACCTACCACCTCCACCCTCCCATCAAATACACCTAATACCTCATCACCTACCTTCCATATACACCCAGTACCTACATCCCTCATTGGTAACCTCCTTCAAAAGCTCAAGCCATGCACCCCCTCCGCAGACTGTCTTCCAGCCGAATACCTACAAATCCCAGCTAAAGCCATAGCCTACCCCGTCTCCATACTTATAAATAGAACAATTTCAGAAAGCAAAATCCCTTCTCTGTGGAAGATCTCCCATATAATCCCTTTACACAAAGGTGGGTCTTCAACTGAGCTTTCTAACTTTCGGCCTATTGCCTTACTCTCTCCATTAGCTAAAATAATGGAGAAATGTATACACCAACAACTGCTTGACCACCTACTACAAAATAATTTACTTGCCAATTGCCAACATGGTTTTAGGCCCTACCATAGTACAACAACTGCTCTGCTATCCTTCTCAGACTCTATAAACAAAAATTGTAACAATAACTACTTTTCGTCTGCTCTTTTCATAGACCTTTCAAAAGCATTTGATATGGTGAACCATACCATACTTATCAACATTCTAAAAGCCCAATCACTTGACCCACAAGCATTACAATGGTTTATATCCTATCTACAAGATAGACAGCAAGCAGTTCTCTGGAATCATAATATTTCTTCATCCCTCTCTGTAAACATTGGAGTACCACAGGGCTCTATTCTAGGACCACTTCTATTTTCTCTGTTTATCAGTGATCTACATACTAGTATTTCTCAAGCCACCTGTATACAGTATGCAGATGACTCCACCTTAATTTGTTCAGCCAAGTCCATAACCTCTCTCCAGTGCCTCACCCAAACAGTATTTAACAGTGTTGAGAACTGGTTCACGAAACACTGCCTTCTTCTCAACCCCAAGAAAACTAAACTATTGCTCTTTTCTCCTACTCACAAGTCACCTCAACCACACTTCACATTATCCTCTAACAATGGAACTATCATATCCCCTGATACTACAACCCGCCTGCTGGGTGTTACAATTGACAACAACCTTAGCTACAATGACCATATTAAGTCCACTATAAAGACTGTTAACAAAAAACTAGGGACCTTATACAGAATAAAATCCTTCCTTACCCCTGCAGCCAAAATTATTATAGCCCAAACCCATCTAATCTCTACCCTGTTCTATGCTTCTGCTATATATACTAATCTTTCCAAAACCAACCTTTCCAAACTCTCCACCAGCTATAATAACATAGCCAGATTTGCTACTGGTACCCCATATAGAACTCATCATTGCCACAACCTCAAACAGCTGGGTTGGTTAGAACAAAACCAACTACTTTTTCAACTACTTGTTATCCCCCATAAGATCCTCTACCACCCAAGCATACCCCAATCCTCACTAATCTCATCTCCCCTTACAAAAACCTTGCAACTCTACGTTCAGCAAATAAACTTCAAATCTCTTCCATTAAATCCAACAACAAAGCTGGGGACTCACTCTTCACAAACACCGTAGGAAAGAGCTGGAACCATCTTCCTTCTGAACTTTCCAACCTTACTTCTACTCTGCTTTATAAGAAGCATCTTAAAGAATATCTTAAATCCCACTGGCTTTGTCCCTGCTCTAACCCTGACTGATATCTCTTGCCCCTGCTCTAACCCTGACTGATATCTCTTGCCCCTGCTCTAACCCTGACTGATATCTCTTGCCCCTGCTCTAACCCTGACTGATATCTCTTGCCCCTGCTCTAACCCTGACTGATATCTCTTGCCCCTGCTCTAACCCTGACTGATATCTCTTGCCCCTGCTCTAACCCTGACTAATATCTCTTGCCGATCCTGCTCTTACTCAGAAAAAAAAAAAAAAAAAAAAAATTTTTTCTGTCTTTTTTGTTTCTACTCATGGTATTTTATTCTAGCCTAAATGTTTCTAAATAACTCTGCTTAACCCTATCATTTAATGTAAACATTGTATCAATTTTAATTTTAATTTTACTGCATTGTTGTAATTATTGCTGCTTGGAGCTTTTCTCCCCAGGCCTCTACTGAAAATGGACATGTATCCAGTTAGACTAGCCCGGTCAACAAATGTAAAATAAAATAAAATAAATAAATAAATATTGGTCTAGTATGTTTTGATAATAATTAATAAATCTTAGAGCTATGTTCAACTTAAGTTTAGTATGCTTTAAATACTTTATTATGTAGTCATAGAAAGTCACTGTAGTGTGTACAGGTGTGTTTCTTATATGCTTTTATTACCTCAGTGATATGTATCTGTCTCATTAAGTGTTCCACTATTCTCCTATGCTAATCTGCTAGAATCTACTTAATAACTTCAAATCCTAGGATTTTTGTTTTACACCAGCATAATGAAATGATGCTGAAATATTGATTTGTTCTTATTTAAATTGTTAATTAATCATAAAATATTTATGTGACACAGAAACCTGTACATGTATTTATATTGTCTGCTTCATAGTACAATATGAACTTATCTATGTGAACCATTGATTAATTATTTTTCTGTTTTACTGTTGCTATGTTTGTCCTAGATCATGGCTGAAAAGGATACTTGGACCAGCCCACCTACCTGGTTAACAAATGTAAAATAAAATGATAAATTGCTTACTCTAACCCTTGAGAGACAAGGGCTAAGCCTACCTGATCTCAATATTTATCAGAGAAGCCTCTTAGTCAAGAATACATTATCTAGGGCTTACTTCTTAAAACAAGGAGACTAAATAAATTAGAGTCAGGGTTCAGATGATAGCTTCAGTTTCTTGCAGAACACATGTTCTGAAATGGGTACAAGAATTCTATGCATGTTGATCAGCACAGCACCTTGTAACCAGATATGGTGCATGTCCATTTTCAATGCTTATGTAGGGTTGCTTATGTAACAATCTTAATTTAAAAATCAATCACATGCTAAACCAGACGGAATGGATAAAGTGCAAACTGAATGCTCCTGGTAATATCCTTCCGCTAGGCTCTTTCCGGATGTATTCGTCAGGAAGACTTCTATGGATCAGAACTGCTCATGAAGAAGGGATCTTCAATCAAAATGACTAGTGAATGAATGTTTGGCAAATCCTTCTGGCTGTATCATTTGAAAAAAAAGACAAAATGAGGTAATCAGAATGTGGAATGCTTACCACATAAAACCAAAATTGAATAATGTCAGTCCATTATGGGAAAAGATCTTGGTGACTTCCTCCCAAGTAAAATCAGGTGTTATATGGCAGAAAGAATGCAATTCTATTAATTTGTTGGAAGAGTGGGCTGAGATCTCGCATCTGATAGGTGTGACTACTAAAAGTGGGAGGAGGGGCACATATAAACAGTGTGATAATTCAAGTGGCATTATTCACTACAAACACTCAAGATGCTATGCATTTAAGGGGTGGTAGCAGGTGTGAATTTAAGGTTCTAATAACTGGCACATGTTTTGAGCTTGTCATATGATCTGGCACCTGGGCTGACTTCATTGAAGCAGTGCTGGGCTTCCATGGTTCTTGTTTTTAAGCATTGATATAGATAACTGGACAAAGTGCTTCTGTGCTGACTAATCTGCAGGTCATTTGGGTTCTTGGTGCCACATCACTGTCATGAAAACTTGCAGATGAAAAAAATACAAACCCTGTAGCTTTAAGTATGGGGCAGCATCTTCAGTTACCTGGCCTACATAGATAAGATGGTTGAATTTTCTTAAAAGGTAAGAATTGCATAACCTATCTTCATTTGGGAAGGTAACTTTCTTTTTTAAAAAAAGAACAAGCACATGAATCTGTCTAGTTCCAACCTCACCAACACGAGTGTTAAGGAAAAAATGATCTTCTGAATTTTTGTTACTGAGGATCACTTGTCTGTGATGAACAAAGGCTTATTGCTTTGGAACACTACCTGGTTTTCATGATTTTTGAAATTATTGTGACTGAGCTCATCAACGAAGTTTTAAGATCACTAGTTTTTCTGTTTTTTTATTTTTTTACTTTCTTTTTTAGATAACTGACAAGACAAACAGGACTGCAAAGCTGTTCCATGACCAATTTATATTTATTGTATATACTTCCTCTCTGTATCTTAAACCAAAAGTTTTTATCAGTTCTGACTTTAATGGCAGTCAGCCCTTCTGTCCCACTAAGCAATGTCTTAATATATTCTGAATACCAGATACATTACCATATTTCTAGTATTACTGAATTTATGACTCCTATTCTATGTACAGGAATATATGAAGGTATTGTTGGGAAAGTAATTTGGAAAATATGTAAAGGAGCCAGCTGGATTAAATAGTTAGATTGTTTTTATTCCTATTCATTTTTACAAAGTAAAAAAAAAACAATAATAAAAAATGATATGTCACATTTTGCTTTCGAAGGATGAAAAACACAAAAAGACTCTATATGTCGTTGGTGGCTTCACTGACTGGCTTAATGACAGCTGTAATCTGTCACAGTGACTGATGCTGCAATAACTGAGCTGGTGACTTCTGACTCTTTTACTATGTCTTAGCTCAACATTTTTCTCTTTATCTTGTTTTTCCTAGCTTTCTTCTTAAAGCTTATATTATGGCAAACACAACCGTATCAATATTTGCCCTCTGTCTATTACATCTAAGGAGATATTCACTGTTACTTGCAGGGTATTTTTGTACTGCAATAATTTTCATATTTCTCTAAATATCTCAACAATCAGTGACATATAAAACTGCTGAGCCCAATACAACAGCTCAAAACTGTATGAAGAACATCCTGCTGCAATGTGTGTATGTTGCTTGAATGCATATCAAGATATCATAAGCTCCTTACACAGCATCAGAAAAAATAATATTTATTGTCTTTATTGTGGATCATAAAATCCAGTTTAAGACATAGGACTGAATGAATGCCACCACTATAAAGATTGATTTATGCTGAATAGTTTGCCATTTATAGTTGTCTAATAACACGTTTGATTCTAGAGATATAAATATTTGTTTAAACTATGAGGTGAAATCTTCTTTTTTTAAAGATTTAGGCCACACTCACCAGAAGTTAGAAGTACAATTTTAAAAGAACTCTACTGGAGGAAATATGTTTTGATTACCTATAGCACATGGTGCACCATGATTAGGCTCCAATATCGGGAAAAAGATAAGTGATTTAAGAGGTTCAGAATGGCAAGACCCGATCTTAACAACTGTTAAGCCCCCCATCCAGCTCTGTTAAGATTGGGTTTTGCACTGGTCACTAAGAAATGACAGTGCAGGCAAGCAAATAGCAGCAGAAGCCAATTGACTCATTTCTGCCTGCTGTCTATGCCTACAATCTGTCCCTCATTTTGTTTCAAAATCTTTCCCTGCCATTTGCTGCTGTCTGTTTGACAGCAGTCACTAAGAGCTTTACTGGCTTTGAAAGCCACCAAAACACTTTCCGCTTTATTTTTTCTTTTTGCTGTAACTAGAAGTACAGGAAGCAGATAAATCTCCATGTACTACAAAGAACTGGGATTGAGACTGCAATTATAATCATATTATTATGTACCCTCAGTGGATCTATATCAGCTTATCAAAAAACTACATTGTAGAAACCCATATGGACAACAATGCAGTTAATCAAAAAAACTGACATAAATCCATACAACACCCACCAATAATATTTTAATCATTTCAATTCTGCTTAAAAATTTATAGAGACCTATGTGGTGATACTACTTTATACTTTTCTGCAATGTTTCATCTGATTGTATTTTTTAGTTTGTTCAGGGACCTTAGTTATTCTGCACTTCTATTCCCACAAGTGGAATTATTTGCAAAACCTAAACCTATCTGTTTGTATTTTAATCCCTGCTGGGCCAATGTCTTATAGTTTGATTCTCAGTTGTGGCAGAACTGTGTACTCCTACTACCAGATTTGTGCCTTAATAATTTATTATTGTATTTTTCCACATAAACAATGTTACTGTAATGAGAAAATTGTCTCTGCTCCAATTTGTTCTTCAGTGCTTTTATATTCTGCTTATTTACTAGCTTGCATTCTGTGTCTGCCCCCCCCCCCAATAATACATTAAGCTAAAGTTTCTGAAAGAGCTCCAATATTGCTTTTATTGGATTGCTAGCCTCTGTAGCTAGCCTATTTATTTTAAAAGGCTGTGTCTCTACCCTCCACCCCTTATGATAATCTGATTTTCAATGTCCTCCATATTACTATTGACAGTTGCATAAGCTATTTATGTACTCTTCCCACCTATTGTTTTAGAACCATGCGTTAGACACATAATACTGAGTGCCCACCCAGCAAACCAGCATTGCTCTTGTGTAAACCTTCATTACTACATATTGTCTTCTGCTCATTTTCCTGGAGCTCAGCAAAGCTGGTGGTCCTTGCCTGCATTCTAGAAGTGTTTTACTTGCATCCAGTGCCATCCAGGGTAAGTTAAGTACTTTTATTGCTAAATCACACGTTATTTTCAGTGATTGATTTGTTTCCTGCTTTTATGTTGTGTACATTTCACTGATTTTTTTTGTACAAAAGGGCCCTTCCTCTCACTATTACTGTCTTGAAATTACCTTCAGCATATGCTCCTCAAGTTGGGTGTGCAATGGATGAGAAAGAAACATTTTGAAGTGAGTTGGATGAAGTGCTAAAGAGAGAGCGGATTTCAATGGGCGTGTTGGTGAAGAGAACAGAGGGAATGAGGAGGCAATGGGTAGGTATGGTGTCAAGGACAGGAATGCAGAAGGTCAGATGGTAGTGGACTTTGTGAAAAGGATGGACATGGCTGTGGAGAATACATATTTTAAGAAGAGGGAGGAGCATACGGTGATGTACAAGAGCGGAGGAAGATGCCCACGGGTGGATTATATTCTATGCAGGAGGGCCAGTCTGAAGGACACTGGAGACTGCAAAGTGGTGAAAGAGAAAGTGTAGTTAGGCAGCATAGCATGGTGGTCTGCAGGATGATGTTGGAAATCAAGAAGAAGAGGAGGAGAGTGATATCATTGCCAAATGTCAAATGGTGGAAGTTGAAAAAGGATGAGGTGGAGTTCAGGGAAGAACTGAGACAGGCAGTGGGTGGCAGTGAAGAGTTACCAGATAGCTGGGCATCCACAACAGAGGTGGTAAGGGAGACAGCTAGAAAAGTGCTCGTTGTGACATCTGGACAGACGAAAGAAGACAAGGAGACCTGGTGCTGGAATGAGGAAGTACAGGAGAGTATATAGAGGAAGAGGTCGGTGGACAAGAAGTGGGATTGTCAGAGAGATGAAGAAAGTAGACAGGAGTACAAGGAGATGAGGAGTATGGTGAAGAGAGAGGTGGTGAAGGCTAAGGATAAGGCGTATAAAGAGTTGTATGAAAGGTTGGACACTAAGGAGGGAGAAAAGGACCTGTACCGATGGGCTAGACAGAGGGACTGAGCTGGCATAGATGTGCAGCAGGTCAGGGTGTTAAAGAATATTGAGGGAAATGTACTCACAAGTGAGATGTGTGTTGAGCAGATGGAAAGAGTACTTTGAGGGGCTGATGAATGAAGAGAAAGAGAGGGAGAGAAGGTTGGATGATCTGGGGATAGTGAATCAGGAAGTGTAATGGATTAACCAGGAGGAAGTAATGACAGCTATGAAGAGGATGAAGAATGGAAAGGCTGTTGGTCCAGATGACATACCTTTGGAAGCATGGAGGTGTTTAGAAGAGGTGGCAGTGGGGTTTTTAACCATATTCTTTAACAAAATCTTCAAAAGTAAGAGAATGCCTGAGGAGGGAGAAGTGTACTGGTACTGATTTTTAAGAATAAGGATGATGTGCATAGTTGTAGTAACAACAGAGGGATAAAACTGATCAGTCACAGCATGAAGTTATGGGAAAGAGTAGTGGAAGCTAGGTTAAGAAGGGAGGTGATGATTAGTGATCAGCAGTATGGCTTCATACCAGGAAAGAGCACTGCAGATGTGATGTTTGCTCTGAGGGTGTTGATAGAGTAGTATAGAGAAGGTCAGAAGGAGTTGCATTGTGTCTTTGTGAACTTAGAGAAAGCATATGCAGGGTGCCTAGAGAAGAGTTGTGATATTGTATAAGGAAGTCGGGAGTGGCAGAGAACTATGTAGGAGTGGTAAAGGATATGTACGAGGGTAGTGTGACAGTTGTGAGATCTGCAGTAGGAGTGATGGATGCATTCAAGGTGGAGTTGGGATTACATCAAGGATCAGCTCTGAGCCCTTTGTTATTTGCAATGGTGATGGACAGGTTGATAGATGAGATCAGACAGGAGTACCTGTAGACAATGATGTTTGCTTATTGTGATCTGTAGTGAGAGTAGGGAACAGGTTAAGGAGACCGTGGAGAGGTGGAGATATGCTCTAGAGAGGAGAGGAGAGGAATGAAGGTCAGCAGGACTAAAACAGAATATATGTGTGTGAATGAGTGGGAGGACAGAGGAATGGTGAGGATGCAGGGAGTAGAGTTGATGAAGGTGGATGAGTTTAAATACTTGGGATCAACAGTTCAGAATAATGGTGAGTGTGGAAGAGAGGTGAAGAAAAGGGTGCAGCCAGGGTGGAGTGGGTGGAGAAGAGTGTCAGGAGTGATTTGTGACAGACAGGTACCAGTAGAGAGAAAGGGAAGGTCTAAAAGATGGTAGTGAGACCAGCTATGTTATATGGGTTGGAGACAGTAGCACTGATGAAAAGACAGGAGTCAAAGCTGAAGGTGGCAGAGTTAAAGATGTTTAGATTTGCATTGGGTGTGATGAGGATGGACAGGATTAGGAATGAGTATATCAGAGGGTCAGCTCAGGTTGGACGATTTGGAGACAAAGTCAGATATGTGAGATTGCGATAGTTTAGACATGTGCTGAGGGGTGATACTGGGTATATTGGGAGAAGGATGTTAAGGATGAAGCTGCCAGGTAAGAGGAAAAGAGGAAGGCCTAAGATAAGGTCTATGGATATAGTGAGAGAGGACATGTGGGTGGTTGGTATGACACAGCAAGATGCAGAAGACAGGAAGAAATGGAAACAGATTATCCGCTGTGGCAATCACTAACGGGTGCAGCCGGAAGAAGGAGAAGGGATTTCTAGCTAGTTGTTTAAGTGGTTTGCATTAGCATTGCACTTGTGGGTCTCTGCTACTGTGTTTTTACTTTAAGAGGACTGCGTTATTCATCTTGTGGCAGGTGGTGTTTGCCTGGTGTATCTGAATTGAGAAATACACAAAAGGACTTATAGTGCAGTGATTTTATTGGCCAAAGGGCTCATTCTTTAGTTTTTTGTTTTTTGTGCTGCATGGGTTAGCAGTGCCCTGTACAGTAGCAAACATTTAGAATGCAATTTTCCTATAAAAAGTTCCATAAAACTGTAACCTATAAAGCAGCAATATGGTGCAAGTACCTTGTGTGCAGACAAGTGGCAATACCTACAGATTTTGTAGAATTCAGTATTGTGTAAACATTAATGTTAGTAAGATTTAGTGTTTAGCTTAATCTACCCCAATAAAGCACCCTTAATAGCCTTCAAACCCCAATTCACCACCTCCTTGTAGCTCACAAATCAAAACACTGGACATTATGGATCTGCAATATTTTAGCTTCTCTGTATATAACTTGGTGGATATGAGCATCTTGAGATAACACACCAGTTGTCTTATGTTTGTTGATAATCACTTAATCCTTAAAGAATCAGACACAGTATGGAAAAGGTGTGATTACACAATGACAGTGGAGGCTAACTCTTGCATACAAGTGCACATTAGGTTGTCAAAACCACACAACACCCACCTCACAGAGTACGCAATACACACATAGACTAAAATATGCTGAGGCACTTAAAAGTAATCTTCCTAAAAATCTTCCTAAACAATTAAGATCATCTAGGCCACCTGCTGTCATAGCTATGCCTCAGCAAGCCCAAAGGCACTCATAAAAAACAACAACTAACACCATACCTACTGTTACACTCAGTGGAGCCCCAAACAGTTAGCCTCTTAAGGCAAGCAAACACACTTCCCAAGACTCATCATAGGGAGCTTCATTGTAAGACATACTGATGACCCACTAACCAGGCTGAAAAGGGGGAAGATAACTTTTAGTTGCTTATCTGGAGCCAGGATGCACCAAATCACACATGCACTCAAGTCATCATGCCACAGGTACCAGTATAATTCCATCATAGTCCAGGTAAGTGTAAATGAACTGAGACATACCTCCCTTGACTTTAAGAAGAGAGATATTATGGGGCTTTCAGATTATGTGTCATAGGCTAGAGTGAGCCTTGCACTGAGCAGCATATTACCATCACTGAGGATGATGTCTCAATGCACTGAGCAGCATGTTACCTTCACTGAGGATGATGTCACAATGTACTGAGCAGCATATTACTATCACTGAGGATGATGTCTCAATGCACTGAGCAGCATGTTACCTTCACTAAGGATGATGTCTCAATGCACTGAGCAGCATATTACCATCACTGAGGATGATGTCACAATGCACTGAGCAGCATATTACCCATCACTGAGGATGATGTCACAGTAAACTGAGCAGCATATTACCATCACTGAGGATGATGCCGCACTATGAGTAAAAAATGATTGATTTCAACAACTGGCTGCCTTTCTGTTGTCATTCTGATAGTGCCATAGCACTATTCTCTTGCGCCATAGCCAAATTATGGAACTCACTCCCACCCACAATTACCTCCATACCATCATGCACCAACTTCAAAACTTTATTAAAAGCACACCTAAAAACATGCCGGCTATGCCCTTGCAACTCCCACTCTAATATCATCCACCCCATCCAACTACTACCTTTCTTTCACCTCCACTAACTACCTTGATGATAGCAAGCTCAGATGCTCATAAGCCTAGTACTTATTATACAGCAGGAACTTCTCATTGTTACATTTGTTAATGCCTGTTATGTACTTCACAGATAAAGATTCTAGTTGTCTACTGATGTACTATGTTCTTCATCTGTAAATATGTTGTAAGTAATTTCTATGTTAAATTGTTAATCACTATGTAATCCAATGTAACTACTGTCTGTTTATTTTACTGTGGAGCTTTTCTCCCTGGGCCTCCGCTGAAAATGGACCCACATCCAGTCGGACGCTCCTGGTCAACAAATTTAAATAAATAATAAATAAAATAAATAAATTCTAAGGGATTCAATACTTTTCAGCATGGAAGGCCATGGCCAACAGACCACATTGCTTTGCCAAGGATGCTCTGCACCTTTCCCCTCTAGGCTTTCCAATATTGGCTAAGGCTTTGTCCTCCCCATAGTGCCTTTTTTAGACATTGCCAAATTGACAGGCCTGAAGACATAGCCAAATCAACTGAGCCTCAAGGTGTTACTGCTCAATGCCAGGAGTCTAAATAAAAAACTACACTCCCTCCAAGCTCTCCTCACACATGAAAATATAGATATTTGTGCAGTTACTGAGACATGGTTTAAAGCAGCAGAGAGTACCCCTAAAGCAAAAGGTTTCAGTGCCTTTCACAGTTTTAGACCAGTATCTGCACAGACAAGGGCTAAAGGTGGAGTTGCCTCAGCATACAACAGTAACAAGTATACCTCTAGGGTGGTCAAACAGGATGATGTGCTGGAGTTTCTCCACATGCAAATCACCATAGAAAAAATCTAGTACTATATCCTAACCATTTATAGGTCACCCTCCATGTGTCAGGAATCTCACAATGCATACTTGGACCTACTGGGGACACTTACAATCCAAATAGCCCCCTACTCATGGGAGACTTTAATTAACCTTCTATAGATTGGGAATCCTAAATGGCCTCAAATCCACAGGCACAGAGATTTCTGGACTTCGTAAATGCAAAGAACATTGAGCAAACAGTGAATATACCCACTAGAATCTCCAATATATTGAAATCAGTTCTCACAAATATGGGAGAATGATGCACCACCGCCAATATCTCACCTTCCCTGGTAAGGTCCAACCATAAACCTGTCTCCTTTGAAATCAAAATTAACTCCTTAATCCCATTAAAACCAGTAACAGTTAGGAACTATTCAAAGGCAAATTACCTTTTATTAAGTGATGCTTTTTCAAAATCTAATGCGACTTCAAACTCTGAGAATACACCAGCCTATGCTGAATTGCTCTCAGAAACTCTGCACAACCATGCCAATGGCTGAATACAGGCTGCTGTACCTACCAGAAATACGCCCAGAACTAGCCCCAAAACAGACCACCCTGGTGCCATCCCAAATTAAACAGGATATACAACAAAAGAGAAAAAAAAGACAAAAATCAGGAAGGGTAATACTCATAAAGATAAAAACCTCCCTCATCAAGTAAATAGGCAACTAATTATGTCAAGCAAAGTCAGCTTTGAGGTTAAGATAACTTCCTAGGTAAAATATAACCATAAGGCCTTCTACAGCTATATCAGAAACCTCAAGGGCAGTACATAGCAATGTGCTAAACTGGTAGTTAATGGTTCCACATTCATTCAATTAAATTTATCCCCCCCTTCCCCCCAAAAATCTCCACAATAATACCCACAAACATATCCCCTCTAACTGTAACTTGGGAGCATCTACTGCCTGCAATCCCTAAATCTAAGTACATCTAAGTACACTGCTTCAATGGGCCCCAATAATAAATATCTCAGGATGCTTCATGAATAGTCTAAAATGTGACTTATCAGGACCCCTGGAGTCATTATTTATTTATGTTATTTATTTATTTATTTTATTTTACATTTGTTGACCGGGATAGTCCGACTGGATACATGTCCATCTTAAAACAGGCTTTCTGCCACATTAATGGAGGACTGCAATGGTCATCCCCCTTCATAAGGGAGGACCTTCAACATATCCAGCAAACTACAGACCCATTAGTCTGACTAGTCTTATTTGCAAAGCCATGGAAAAAATTATCATGGAAATTATCAACAAGGACATAGGAGACCTTCTGACACTGGATCCATCTTAGTTTGGCTTTGTCAAAGGAAGGTCATGCTTACTGAATCTGGTGGACTTCTTTGAAAAGATCAATAAAACAATAGATGAGGGGAAAATGGTGCATAATACCTACCTAGATCTGGTTAAGGCATGTGATATAAAACCCCACTTGGGCATTGTCAACAAAGTTACAAAACTAAGTGTAAACCCTTTTATAACATGGCGGATAGCTAGCTGGCTCACTGATAGGACCCAGGAGGTTAGACTTTGTGAGGGAACCTTCACAAAGAGGACGGTCACCAATGAAGTCCCCCAGGGCTCTGTTCAAGACTCTTCTTTGGCATCTACTTCTCCGATGTGAAAGCCAATGTCAAAGTCCTCTGGCTAACCAAGTCTGCAGATGATTGCAAAGTAGGAGTAGTCATTGAATCCCCCCAAGACAGGAACACTCTTAAGCAAGGTCTAATTCAGACAAAGTCTTGATGCCAAAGCCATGGCTTAAAATTCAATACTAAGAAATGCGTTATAGTACCTTTTGGGAAGTCTGCCACCCCAGGTAACTATGTTATCAAAAAAACACCCTTAAAAGATCTTTCAACTAGTCAGGCTAGGTTACCATCTACATGGGTTTCAGATCCTTGACTAGTAAATCACTTGTCAGGGATCTGAAAACTCATGTATATAGTAGCCTAGCCTTCAACCAACATCTGTCCAAGGAAATGAGAAAATCCTTCTATGTTGCTCAACTTATAAGCAAGGGCATGGCATTTAGGTCCAGAGAGGTCATCATACCACTGCACTCAGCCCTCATCAGGCCCATCATAGAGTGTAATGCCCTCTTCATTATGTACATGCAGCAATTGTAATGGAATACAGAGAGTAAACACGATGTCCTACACTGATCACCTCAAAGTGCTGACTCTTTACTCAGTATCATAAAGACATCTGAGAGGTAATCTTTGCCTGGCATACAAGTTATCCATAGACCCTGTTTTGATGAATCTTCTTCACATCCACAAAACAAATAGCATTAGAACTGCTAGATTAAAACACCTACATTTTGCTTGCAACATAAAAAAGACATGTTGGAGAGACAGGCATGTTTCTCTCTGGAACAGACTCCCCAACAATGTGAAACAGAGTTCCTCCCTATACCTATTTGAGTGCAACTTGGACCTATGGATGGGTAATCAAAAATTCACCCCAGTCTCCTCCTATGTCTCTGATGGACAGAGGCAGTCAGTAAATTACCCCTTATAAATCAAATATAAATAAAATCTGTGTGTTACATTTGTGTTGCAAGGTTAGGGTTTTAAGTGCCCTATTTGTTGTTAGCCTAGTACACACCTATGAACCTATGAACTTATGAACAACACAAACAAGATTTTTGTAGGGGGGAACCTCCTGTACCTCCACACCCCCTTCTAATTATTTAGACCAACTCTGAGATTGCACTACAGTAGGTAAAAATGCAAATTCTCCAAGCCCTACTGTACAGCGATCTCAGTCAGAATGGTTATACAAATCAAATTGTTGACCATATGGTCTCGACCATATGGGTTTTAACAATTTTGTCCATTGACCAGCTGACATAGACCTGTTCTAAGCACTGATGCCTAGATTCACCTCTCAAGCTTCGCTCTCGAATTGAATTTCTTTGCATACGTCTTGAGCACATAATAAAGCTGTTATGATCGGAGACCTAATCATAATCCTGTGTTATCGACCCCAGACAGTAATTCTGGAAATTATGTGACATTCATATTAATACTTATGTTTATCATGAGAAATGCTGAAAAGTGTTCATATATCCATTTATGTATGTACATTTACTGAGCAGGTGACTACAATAACCTCAAGCAAATCTAACCACTAGAAACAGACTTTATAAAAGCACTGAGCTATCAAGAAAAGTAGAGGCTCTATTTGTTTGCTCATTAACTTATGGACTCTTGAGAAGTAATTTGTGTCTACCCTACCACACCATTAGAGACTTTGTTGTCCTTGATCACCTATATTTCCTCAAGTCTAATATTTTTACAAACACTAAAACCAGGGGCCCCTTTCTTCATCAGCAGATAAATAGAATGTGAAGTACAGCAAGACAGCAAGAGAGATACTTTATGCAGCACATCCCCCTTTTCTAGAATGATCTGCTCCTCCAGGTGAAGCAGTACTATACATTATCATCCTTCAAACAGAACCTGGAAGACTGGATCAGTGCCAGCAAATTTAGCCCTGGATTAGTTGGCCTAGCCATCACTAACAAAGTGGGTGCAGCCTTTGGTACCCTCAAATTTACTCCTGGATTAGTTGGCCTAACCGTCACTAACAAAGTGGGTGCAGCCTTTGGTACTCTCAAACGTACCCCTGGATTAGTTGACCTAGCCCTCATTGATAAAGTGGGGACAACCTGAAGGTGGGTACTGGCAAGGTGTTAATGGCTTAATACTCTTTTGAATACCACTGAATACATACCCTTGGAACTGTATATTTAGTCAGTGTAAAGGTTAATCTCCTGCTATTTAATGAGGGTTTCTGAACCTCACATTCACTCCTACTAGCAGAAGTAATGTACCAAGCTTCTCCTTCCTAACATATTTGGCATTTTCATTTAGAACAAAACATAACTGTAAGTCTAAGTTCTAAAAACACTTCAGGATACAGGACACAACACCAGTCGGGAATTAAAATAAATATTAAATTTATTTTGACTGTATATGACCAAATGAAGAAATAAGTGATTGGAAAACACAGTAAAAACAAGTGCTTTCATCTCTGACCATTCAGACACTTTATCAAGATAACTGTGTCTGTCATTTATAAGGTGCCTCACTCCCCAGTCATATACTTGCCAAACTGGAATTTAGGACTTGGGGTGCTGCAACTTCTACAAATGGCTATATCAGTATAAGAGCCGATCTTTCTGTCATTTTCAAGTGCAATAAAAATGTGCATTGTTTTATAAGTATGCAATAAGGTATATAAAGCATGAGGGGATCAGAATAGTGCAATTATTACTGCATGCCCCGAGGTGTTATGAGGCATATCCTTCTCATGCCGTATTGTACTTATTACATATTTCTATTTTTTTTATTTATTTATTTTTTTGCAGTTTGAATTTTACATTTAGCTTATGTATGATAATTAGGGTTGTTTTCTTTTTAATGTAAAATAGCTCATGCACCTATTTTAATTGATTGTTGTGCAAGGTTATAGATGTTTTTAACTGTGAGAAACTACAGTATGAAATTTCCGGGGTACCCATTCAAGGAACCTTTCTGTTAAACTGTTGTGTGAACCAACTTTGCACAATACCTCAACAACAGTCCATGTGCTACTAACTTTCTGTGAGAGTAAGCATCTTAAGATTTATCCAAAAATGACAGTAAAATTATTAATTTTTAGCATAACTTGAAGTTCAGTTATGCGAGGCATTCACAAGTACCGAGGATAAGTAAGAGGATCATTCCTGTCAGAAATCATATATAGGACTTGAAACTAAGCAGTAGACAAATTTTAGACTTCCAGCCAAATATTATCATTTTATATAGATATATATATATATATATATATATATATATATATATATATGCGGTGGTGGTGCTGCGGTAGCGTTGTCGCCTCACAGTAAGACTCTGTCCAGTTCGATTCTCAGCTAGAGTGTCTTCTGTGTGGAGACATGCATGAATGGGCGTACCTTCGTTGAAGGTTGTGCATCAGGGCTGGTAACTCGGCACGTACAAATCTACTGCCAATCATTAGCGGACCGGAGTTCCGCTGTGGCGACCCCTAACCGGGAAAAGCCGAAAGACACACAAAAAAAAAAATATATATATATATATATATATATATATATATATATATATATATATATAGATGGATGTTTTTTGTTTTTAGAGGCAAGCTCTCACATTATCAGCTAGGGTGTGGCCCAGCTGTAAAATAAAGTTCTTCACACACGTATATGTGTGTGTGTGTGTGTGTGTGTGTGTGTGTGTGTGTGTGTGTGTGTGTGTGCGTGCGCGTGTGTGTGTGTGCGTGTGTGTGTGTGTGTGCGCACGCGGGTGCATGTATGTACGTGTGTGCATGTGCATGTGTGTGTGTGCATGTGTGTGTGTATGTGTGTGTGTGTGTGTGTGTGTGTGTGTGTGTGTGTGTGTGTGTGTGTGTGTGTGTGTGTGTGTGTGTTTGTGTACAAGTAAAGCTTATAGTAATAATATTCATTCCATCTAATTATCCAGTTTCAAATTTTCTACAATAACAACTGCTATGTATGCAAAGGGTTACATAATTTTTCATCACCAGTCACAGTTTCACAAAAGCATGGTAGTCTGACTGGAAATATTTTATATGTAGAAGTTTTCAGATTTAAGGTACTAAGAGACAAAACTATTTCAGAGTGCAGGAGCTCTCCTTTACTAGCCAGAAAAAGACAGTTCAAAAACTATATTACTTTGCAGTTTTCCCCATTTCAGAACATGCAACTGAAAACATTCTATTTTGTATACTTTTTATGTATATTGTCCATAAAGTGAAAATGCAATATAAATGAGTACTCCATATGAGCTAAGCACTTATTGAATAGTTACAGCTATACTGTGAAGCAGAACCAGTTAAAATGTTTCAGCCCAAAAATGTAAACATAGTATTTCCTGGAAATGTTTTTCCAGGAACAAGATCAATTCACTGATCTCCACTTTGAAGCACTTTTTAATACTCAGAATATTATTTGCTGAAACCAGTTTCATTTTTATCACCCATGAAGACTTTAATGATATTAGCAGATTAAACTTCTGCAGTTTTTCAGTTCCATAATGAAAATTACTTTTGGTGCTTCGCATGCAAATGTTTAAGGGGGCTTTTCCATATATTTTATTGCTGTGATAGGTTAATCATTACTTTGCATTAATCTGATGATTTAATTTAATTATACTAATGTAATTACCTTGATCTTATAGGCTGCCGGTTTCATCCTATGTGTCACTTTCCCTTGCATTAAGGCTAAGCACTTTGTCTGGAAAGGTGCCATAATGCCCATCTACTTTATCACAGCATGCAACGCAGAGTGGGTTGGGGAGGAAAAGTCACCTTGAGGCCTGTCACCTACTTAAAGGGGAACTTTCATTTAAAAATGTGAAAAAATCAAAAATTATTTTTCTCAAACTAGTGTCCTTTTAAGTTTAGATTTATGTAAAGGCTCATCATGTCTTCTCTGCGAAGAAAAAAGCAAAGTTTAGAGCAATGTACAAACAGAACATGTTATGATCCAGATTACATAAACACACTCATCAGAGCTGTTAGTTGCCATTCTGAATTATCTATGGATCAATCAATCTGACGGCCTACCAGAAGATAACTGATGACGGACTGTATCTGTGCTAATAAGAAATACCTGTGTGTTAACTTGTATTGCTAGACTTCAACCATTTTTCTAAGAATCTGCCCTTTTAAGAAGTGTTTCCCTCATTTCCCATCCCTTTTCAATATGCTTTTTCCCTCATCACTCTATATAAAAAGTCAGCTGTGCATTTAGTATGCTGTTTTCTTCCAAGTCTGTCTACATTTTCTATCTTCACAGGCTTAGTAGTTTCAATTCTATGTGATAAAATACTCAACATACCCTTGCATGCTTGCTTGGTCTCACTGAAACAGAAGGCAGGTATAAGCCAGGACGCCGAAAACAAGAGGGCTGATAATTACAGGATAATTTCTCCCTAGAGTATACTGATCCATTTTCTCCATAGCCTACATGAAATCCTACTGCTTTGATGGCAGAACCAGTTCATAGCTGTCTGCAAACATTTTCTTGGAGAGCAAAGTACGTACATGCCATATATTGTTTTGTTTTATTTTATACCAACTTTTATTCCAACAAGCTGTTCAATGAAGGACTTACATTATGAAATGCATTCTCTGGCACAGCGTTCATATCTAAGTGAACTCGCCATCCACTTCTGGTTTCATTCAGGTCCGATATTCCAACCCGATCTGTTGAAAGGGGAGAATGGCACACTTTAGCTTGCTTAGTGAATTCATCAGCTGACAGGCATTCACCTTTGCAAAAATCGCAATAGCCTTAGTTGTTTTCAGAATCCACGCTACTATGGATAATTTGAGGGGTCTTGTTGTATTAGGTTTTTGGTTTTGTTAGGTTTTTAACAAGTTGTTTTAGTATTAACATATTTGAAGCCAGCCCTGTCTCCATGTTATGTGGCTTAAACACAAGGTGATTATTCCATTTTATTATCTTCATCATTTTTATTTCATTAGGATATATGTTGTGTTGCCTTTCGGTTTTTCATGATTTTCATGTCTTGGTTTCATTCTCTGTTCTGTAAGGGTTAATGTATTTTCCAATTCACTGTTTTAAATTGCTTAATTGTTTTGATAGATCATTTACTTTGATTGCTAATTATTAATTGATGACACTAGGTAATATGTATAAAAGTGCTTCACTGAATGTTCTAAGTTAAACCTGATGAAGCGTGTTTTTGATACACATGAAAGCGCTTGTTATTCTTGATCTGTAATAAATTGATTTCATCAATATATCGTGGTGGTTTCTACCTGGTTTATTCTCTACTAATTTGAGAGCTTGCCAGTTCACCAGTAGCATATTTTTGTGATATGGGAAAAAACTCCAGCATGCTGAAAAATCCTAAGCAGATCCAAGGAGGATATGGAGACTCTGCATGGGAATGGAAACCACCACACTTTGTGAGATAGAAATGCTAATCACTGTGTCCCAGGTGCATTATTGCAGTTTAAGTAGTGTGGAGTGGTAAGAAGAAAACCTGCATTTGCAGACTGAGTCCACTCAAAAAAACCCTTATTGGAATAAAGTCTTCAAAATTTGTGAGATGACTGGAGAAGGGTGGAAAACAAAACATTCATTGTAAGCATTTGATTCTGAAAGGTGGATATCATATTAATTACTCAAACAATATAGCAAATAGGACTGCTAGTGCAAGGGTATAAGGTGTAGATACCTAGGAAAACATAAGGTACAACACTGTTTCTAAGATACAGAACTAAGTCCATGGTGGACAAAGAAATGAAGGCAGGCAGTACAGGGATATAACAGAGATTTTACAGATGAGTCAAGGGAAGGGGTGATGCAATGTCACAGAGCAAAGGGCTGTAAAGATCATTGAGATGGGTCGTGCACAAAATAAGCATCTACTTGAGAAATGGGGTGCTCTGGAAAGCCATCATATGTCCTTAGCTAATGGGCAGGTGTCATCTTTTGAGTGTCAAAGACACATGATAATCTTAGATACATTTTTGGAAGTGGGTTGACATGGATGGCAAGAACCCCAAGCTACAGACATCAACATAAATGAATTGATCTGGCAAGAATAGATATGTGCAAGTGGTAACAGAAAAAGATATAGAAGGCTGTCTCTAAATGATTCATAGCAGAGCAGTCTAAGACAGACTTTGACAATTTAAAGAAGAATTAGTTAAAAAGATTGACAAGGCACAAGGAAGCAGAGTGTACATGTATTAATGCTTTACAGAATACATGGCAGAAGCAATCAAGATTAAAATAAAAAACAATTTAGAGAGCTGGCTGAGATGAGTAACACCTGGAGTCTAGAAAAAAGCCAAACAGTGGTTAGGAGCGGCAAAGGCAAAACTGAAACTAAGATTTTAAAATGGCATCAAAAGCAATACAAGGTCATCAACATATACATGAGGTGAGAGAAAAGGGGGAAGTGGAATACAACTATTTTAAAAAATGTGATAGCAATGCACAGGACACTCATCCAGCAGAACTATACAGTCTTTCAGCCCCTGAGAGGGGAAAGCGTGAACAAAGGGAAAGGTGGAGTTGGAGTGAAAGGGTTTGCGTACACATAGCACAGAGCCAACTCTGCAGGTAAACAGAGCATAGAAACAAAAGGTCTGCTTACAAGGGTCTTTAAGAAGGTGAATGGAGCTTTAACAAGGTTATTTATACTTCTTTGTGAAGAATCGCTCAAGACAGGAGAGAATTTGAATAATTGAAGGTGGCTTGATTAGCTCCACTACATAAAGGGGCTCAAGAAGGCAGGGGACTGGTACAAGTCAATGAACCCTATGTCTTACTCTCACTAGGATAATGGAGGAAACTTTTAATCCATTTGACTCTAGCTAGTATGGCTTTTTGAAAGCAAGTTCTGTCGCTCTACCCTGATCCAATATTTGGACAAAGGAACAACATCAATAACAGTCCATTTTATGCAACCTACATGGACTTGAGAGAGAAGCATTCATCTCTACATTATGTAAAAATGTTGAGAGGAAATTTGTTTGGAAATATGTTGGGTGTCTTGGTCACTGATTGGATGGTGAGATACTGGAAATGAAGAGTAATGGAATCTTCAAATCAGGTCCCTAACATTCTTATATGAGGAGTCAGTTTCAGGTCCATTATGCTAAGATCCAGACTGGGCCAGGTTAACACATGGTGATTGTCTAAGTTACAGGAAGCTTTACAGACCCTGTCTGTGATGTCATAACGCAGAATAGGCAGTTCTCTGGGAAAATAATATATCATCTCTTCTGCCAGTCACCCCGGGGTCCCTCAGGGCTTTATTCTAGGTCCACTTCTTTTCTCACTGTTTATCAATGAGCTCCATGTAGCTATTCCACAAGCCACCTGCATTCAATATGCAGATGATTCTACACTAGTATGCTCAGCAAACTCCCCATCTGATCTACATTCTCTAACACAGAATATATTTAACATAGTTGAATCATGGTTCACAAAACGTTGCCTCCTTCTCAATGCTAAAAAAACTAAGCTCCTTCTCTTTACACCCACCAGTAAGTCCTCCCCCATAGATTTCTCTGTCATCTCCAATAATGGCACAATTATATTCCCTGACACTACCACTAAATTGTTAGGAATTACTATTGACAATAACCTTAGATTTGACAGCCACATAAATAACACCATAAAAACTGTCAACAGAAAAATATATTCTTATATAGAATTAAACCTTTCCTAACGCCAATAGCCAGAACTAAGATTGAACACTCCCATTTAATTTCAACTCTTCTGTATGCCTCACCCATATATACTAATCTAAAGAAAAATAATCTTATCAAACTAACTAATTCCTATAATAACATCGCCAGATTTGCCACCGGCAATCCCTTTAGAACTCACCACTGTCTGAATCTAATGCAGCTAGGCTGGCTTGAATTTCAAAACCAACTGAAAGTCTCCCAACTCACCATTGCCCACAAGATGTTTTATAAAGCTAACAGCACTCCTATACTATCCAATCTCATAATCCCCTACAAAAATCTAAATTCTCTACGCTCTTCCAGCAAACTTCTTGCTAGCATAAGCAAGTCTAACAACATGGCTGGAGTTTCTCTGTTTTCCAACTCTGTGGGGAAAAAAACGGGAACCTACTGCCTAATGAACTAACTTTAATTTCTTCACTGCCTCTCTTTAAACAAAACCTCAAAAGACACCTCAAAACACATTGGTTATGCCCCTGCAGCAACCTTGATTAACCTTCTGCTTCACTACAGATATTTTCTCCTCTTGAACCACTACTTAATCCACATTCCTTGAAGTAGGACTGTAACTGCTGAACAGAATTCAACATACTGGTGTAATCTATCCTGCTTGATGCTCTGAAAGTCTCTATCCTGTTTGATGCGCTGATAGTCCACATGAATCACACTGCATAATAAATTATCCTGTACATATTGTCACCTTTACTATTGTAAATACCTACTTTACTTTATTATTACTTCCTGTATTTTTTAGTATTCTTATTACTTCCTGTATTTTTAGTAATCTTCTACTGAAATCCTTTCATTTACTATGTATTAATATTGATTTTTAATTTTTAATTTCAATTTTTATTTGTTGCCACTGGAGCTTTTCTCCCCGGGCCTCTACTGAAAATGGAAATATATCCAGTTAGACTAGCCCGGGTAACAAATGTAAAATAAAAATAAAATAAAAATAAATAGGGCTGTGCAATAATTGAAGTTGGTAAGAATAGTACCAGGATATATAACAAACCTGTGAAGGTTCAGGAAAGATCTGCTGCATTACAGTTTTAAAACTATGCTTTTAATTATTCAATTTTAAGATGTATATTAATAGGAAATTTAAAGAGACTTTCGCATATGAAATTATAATCAATGAAAAAAATCTGAAATTCTGAGAAAGCCCTTCAGCTTGGGAGGCCCTAAGTAATAGATTGTTTAGCTTATGCCTAAATATGACCCTCGATCCTGGAGTGTAAGAACCTTTAATGAGCTTATTATCCTCATCAGCAGTTTGCTCCTCAGACGCTCACCATTTATCTGACTAATTAAACAGGACTGGA
This sequence comes from Protopterus annectens, assembly GCF_019279795.1. NCBI lineage: Eukaryota > Metazoa > Chordata > Ceratodontiformes > Protopteridae > Protopterus > Protopterus annectens. The sequence goes on along the minus strand of NC_056746.1, from coordinate 1,289,264,573 downwards.
AGCCTGTAAAATGAAATTTCCAGAAAGGTAGGGTCTGAATCATTTAATACAGCTAGCAAACAGTAAGAGATGCAGTCTGTTACAAACCAGGATCAACATGACTTCTTTCAGTATTGTATTAAATATTTAAAAACTGTTCATCTCACTCCTGGTCAGGTTATTTGCGTTAGGTATCACAATAAATGTGTACAATACAATAAGCATTGATGCAGTTGTCTGAAAGTATGTACATTATAAATGGCATGGTAAGGGGTTTCAGGACAGCCTGATTAGAGTCATATTAGCAGTTTGGGCACAGAGGTGCCAGCAAGCATCTGATGACAAAACATGGCCTACAAGTTGGAAAAAGGAATCTGTAGTCAGGTTAGCTCTTTAGGAAAAGTTTGGTTAGGCTAATCAAAGTAAAACAATAGCAGTGAGGTAATGGTATATCATGAATAAATCTCTTCGATTGATGTGGCAGGGGAGGTACAAGAGTAAATGCTAAGGTCACGTACAACTGTCATTTATTATTATCTTACTGAAAACGTTACTGCACAATCCTCAGTAATGAATTTTACATGCCTTACTAGAGCAGTGGTATTAAGATGGTTGAGAGAGATCTCAAACTGGTAAAAGATTATCAGAGGACTTGGGATAGAATATAAAGACAAAGTGAGTCACTAAACATATATAATTTATATAAATGGCATGCTCTAAGCCCAAATAATTTGAAAAAGGGAGTCTAGCACTATATAACTGAAAAAAGAGTTGAGACAAGAGATGAGGAAGTGCTATTGTCCAGAGTTAGACAACATTCTGGAAATTTGACACAGGGAGAATTTTCTTTATTAAATATAAGATTGATCTATGGAATTCCTTCCCCTAAATGTGGTTAGAAGGATGAAACAAATCTAGCAATGAATAACTGTAAGAAAATGGGAGAAACAGTTGCTGTAGGGTTAAGCACATATTCGAACAGACTTATTAGGCAAACAACTTCTTCTCTCAACAAAACCATATATTCATATGTCTTGTTCCTTGCACTAGTGTGGAAAAGACTGACGCTAAGTGAGAAGATGAAGTAGTAATGTGAGTATGTGCACATGTACTTACGGCAAAGAGCACATCAGAAAAGCATACAATTCCACAACTGCACAGTGTGCCTGGGATAGATGCAAGGAACCAGTGCAACTGGCAGTAGCTGTAAGTGTGCTACAGTATATGCACTGGCAGTAGCTGTAAGTGTGCTACAGTATATGCACTGGCAGTAGCTGTAAGTGTGCTGCAGTATATGCACTGGCAGTAGCTGTAAGTGTGCTGCAGTATATGCACTGGCAGTAGCTGTAAGTGTGCTGCAGTATATGCACTGGCAGTAGCTGTAAGTGTGCTGCAGTGTATGCACTGGCAGTAGCTTTAAGTGTGCTGCAGTATATGCACTGGCAGTAGCTGTAAGTGTGCTGCAGTATATGCACTGGCAGTAGCTGTAAGTGTGCTGCAGTATATGCACTGGCAGTAGCTGTAAGTGTGCTGCAGTATATGCAATTCATCTGGAATGAGCTGCAACAAGACATCTTCACCAGAATGGTGTCCTTGTCAAAAGACTTAGTAAAACATGAACAAGTGTTATATCATTCACTGTTAATATCAATGCTGGTACGTGGTTTGACATCACACGTACTTTGTATTAGAAGATTGTTATGCAAAACTGAAGGAAAAGACATCAAAAATACCTCACAAAATATGTGTAGATTGAAATTCTCTCAGTTTACCTCTCACAGAATCTCATGCATGCTGGTATGTGACCTTGAGAAGCTTATTATTATAGGTTTATAGGTATGTACTAAGCTAGCTGCCCTTCCAGCCAACTTCCCTTTTCAAAGGTAAGAATCAAACCCTCTACCTTGTGTTTGTGAGGTAAACACCTTACCCATCATGCCAAAACCCAGTCCCTTGTATTCAGACAGTCACTAATGTGGATTTGACATCTGCACTGCATGTGCTGTTCCTCAGAAATTACTGCATTAACACACAGAGTCTCAGAGACCATTATGTAGCAGAACCTAATACAAAAACAGTACTTAAACAGTCTGCTCTTTCCAGCAAAAGGCAGAAGTAAACAGACTTTCTCAGAGCATAGCAGGATTAAGTGTAGACTGTAAAAACAACACATAACAAGCAGGGTTATTCCTTTATTTGCTTTATATTTGGAGCCACTGGCAAAGGGAATAAGAGACTTACAAATTCAAGGATATACCTGGTATGGTAATCAAAAAACATTAGCCTTATTTGTAGGTGATATTACTGTGTACTTGACACATCCAGAAAAGGACATTTCAGTGCTGTGGGACATTCTGACACATTTTCAGGATATAAAATAAATGAAGATAAAATGAAGTCTGTAGTGGTAAACTATGTACTAACACATGGATTGGTACGGCAATACTCATATCTATAAGATGAAGAGTTTAGGTGCATGGATTAAAAAACATTCTATATTGGCAGCTAAGGATATGTGGGAAGAGACTAAACAAAAGATAATACAAACATTGAGACTTTGTAAGTCCTTAATTATGGATATACATAACACAAGCAGAATGTTACGAATCCAAGTGGATAAGCATAATAATGTAATGGGAGGAGTTCAAGAAAAGGAGAGAGAGAAGGATGTTGCATGCAGGCCATTAAGAAAAATAACAACAACCATGCAGAATATAAGATCAAATCATTATGATAGTTCTCCTTAGTCTGCGTGTTTATAAGTAAGTACTAGACTAGCTGACCTTGCAAGCCATTTCTATGCCTAGCGAATTTCTTTTTCAAATGCGAGAATCAAACCCTGCATCTTGTGTCTATGAGAGAAGCACCCTAACCATTCTACCCCTGATTCTGTCATCATTCTGTGTTGTTCATTTCCTGTATCTGCAATATCACTAGTTCATTGACCATCCAACCCCTAAGCTTTAAATCATAGCTTATAATGCAGTGTCTGTCAAATACCATTTGCCTTTAGCCTTGCTTGATCACAGTCATCTGGGCATCTGACACAGTGTGAATGGCAATGCTGACTGCATGCAATAGCAAATATTAGCAATCATTATTTAGTACCCTGCAACTCTAACTATCTGTCCAGAAGCCACCATTTTAAGCTTAAAATAATACCACTGAACCCTAGTGGATTTTTCCCTGTGGTTTTCTCCTGGCCACAGTACAGGCAGCACTGGTTTGAGGACCTTAACAGATACCCTGCAACTCTAACTATCTGTCCAGAAGCCACCATTTTAAGCTTAAAATAATACCACTGAAGTATGTGTCCCAGTAAATAACTACTACATAAGCTAATCTTTTAATTAATGCTAGACTTTATAAGCACAGTAAGAATTCACAGTGTTTTTTGTGCTAGTCACCACGAAAAGCAGACGCCAGCAGCTCCTATCCTTTCTCTTTGGTTACCCACTATCCTCATACTGTTTCTGTTTATATTATCCTGTTCTGCACTTTACTCTTCCCTGAATTAATTTCTAGTCTCACTCATAATTGCTTTTCCTAGTGCACCTGCCCTATTTTACTGTCTTCAGACTCTTACATATTAATGTTTTTTTTTTATGTTTTGACCTGCTTTTAGCTGCTAGTAATACCTCTCTCTCCCCCTGCAAAGCCACTCTCTATTGTAGCTTATTTTAACCATGCAGCACTGGGTTTCCTTCAAGTAAATCTACTTGTGTAGCTTGAGGCCAGTGTCCTTTTGTAAGCTTACTTCTGCTCATATTTTATTTCTTTTTATTTTATTTCTGGTGATTATACCTTTAGAAACTTTATATCCTTGTCTCTTAAGCTAGTTTTTCACTATCTTTTCTGATTGTTTCTATGACTTCATCTTGACCAGGGTGCTAGCCCAGCCCAGTATAAGTCATTACCCCTCCCCCTCGCCTCACTTCCTCTTCCTAGTCTTCATAGGTGCCTCACAACAGCAGCAGCCATTTTGAAACCTTCTTTCCCCTTCATGCTGCTGAGCATCTGCTGCTCTGTGTAAGGTAAACTTTTGATTCTTTGGCATTAACTGTTTTGTGATATCCTTTCTGTTGCCTTAACTGCTTTAAATCTTACAATGTTTGGTGATTATTCTGTTGCTTTATCTGCTTTAAATCTTACAATGTTTGGTGATTATTCTGTTGCTTTATCTGCTTTAAATCTTACAATGTTTGGTGATTATTCTGTTGCTTTATCTGCTTTAAATCTTACAATGTTTGGTGATTATTCTGTTGCTTTATCTGCTTTAGGTCATATAGTATTTTGTGATTATATTGAGTTAATATTGCTTGCATATGCAGTTTTGGTATACTTTTTCTCAAGACTCTAGTTTTGTGAATATTTAAAGTCTATTTTCCCTGTCACAAGGAGCTCCAGCACCTTATGATCACGGGTAGCTTAGCGTTTGAATTGTACTCATATTATTTCATGTTTTTTAATGAAAGAAAACTGTAAATGTGAATATTTACCAAGTTTCTTGTTGCAAGGAGCAACAGGCACCTTAAATTCACATTTAGATGTATCTATAGTATTTTTACTGTAATTTCTTGGTGTAGCACTAAAGTAAAAGGAAGAACTATTGCCTGAAAGTCTGCCAATTGTTGTTGTCCTCAGTATCCTGGATTTCTGTTTTCCTGCTTTGTGAATTATTGCCTTGTGTATGTCTATACTGTGCTGTTGTTAACTACTGTTGTTCTGCATTACTTTATGTATAGGTGTAAACACTGCTGTGTTCTTAGCTAGCTATGTGTCTAAGACACTCATACAATTGAAATTAATGCTAGGTATACTGTCTCTGCCTACCTGTATTAATTTTTTTCTCTCTACCCATGGTATTTTTGTCTCTCACTCTTTTCCTGAATTACTTGCTCATAACTAATCTCCCTTCTCTCTGTTTTTATAGCCCTAGTGGATTTTTCCCTGCGGTTTTCTCCTGGCCACAGTACAGGCAGCACAGGTTTGAGGACCTTAACAGATACCCTGCAACTCTAACTATCTGTCCGGAAGCCATTATTTTAAGCTTAAAATAATACCACTGAAGTATGTATCCCAGTAAATAACTACTACATAAGCTAATCTTTTAATTAATGCTAGACTTTATAAGCACAATAAGAATTTACAGTGGTTATTTTTTTTTTGCTAATCACCACAAAAAGCAGACGCCAGCAGCTCCTATCCTTTCTCTTTGGTTACCCACTATCCTCATACTGTTTCTGTGTATATTCTCCTGTTCTGCACTTTACCCTTCCCTAAATTCATTTCTAGCCTCACTCATAATTGCCTTTCCTAGTGCACCTGCCCTATTTTACTGTCTTCAGACTCTTACATATTAATGTTTTTTTTTTATGTTTTGACCTGCTTTTAGCTGCTAGTAATACCTCTCTCTCCCCCTGCAAAGCCCCTCTCTATTGTAGCTTATTTTAACCATACAACACTGGGTTTCCTTCAAGTAAATCTACTTGTGTAGCTTGACGCCAGTGTCCTTTCGTAAGCTTACTTCTGCTCATATTTTATTTCTTTTTATTTTATTTCTGGTGACTATACCTTTAGAAACTTTATATCCTTGTCTCTCAAGCTAGTTTTTCACTATCTTTTCTGATTGTTTCTATGACTTCATCTTGACCAGGGTGGGAGCCCTGCTCCATTCATCCTCACTATGCTCGGGCTCACTTCACTCCCCTACCCTACCCCTATTCTCACCCACCCCATTACAATTACCTTTATATCTAACTATCCCTCCCCTTCTTGTCCCACTAGCTACTACAATTCCACTTCCTGCCTATTGCCACAACCACCTTACTAATCTGTCAATCTTGTCAACACCACTTCATCTATACCACTGTCTCTCTACCTACTCTATCTGACCATATTTTATTCCATGTATTATTTTCTAATATCTTCTACACTACTCCTTATTCTCTCTATCTCCACCTCTTACCACTCCAATCTCTCTGACCCACTCCTATGTTCACCAGCTTCTCACTCATACAACATATATCCAACTGCTTCATCTTTTACTATCTCCCCTAATCTCTTTACTACTTCTATCTCAAGTCTATATAAACTATCCATAATACAGGTCTTTAAACCTTCCCACAAAGCTAAGTCAAAACTATACAAACTCCATCTAACATCTACTACACACTCTCTCCTCACTAAAAACCTACTTTGTTCTGGAGATATCCATCCCAACCCTGGCCCCTCTTCTCTCCCCAAAACTACCTCTACACTGCCACCATCTTACTCCTTTAACAGTCACCAACCTCAGTCACAACAATCATCTCCATCCAAATACTTAACTATTTACTCATTGAATATTCAGAGTCTAGCAAATAAAGTCACTGAGCTGCACTCATGGATAGCTCTCAATACCCCTCACATCCTCTCCCTATCTGAAACCTGGCTCAAGCCACACATCTCAAATAGTGAAATACTCCCACCAGGTTATAATATCTTCCGATCTGGTAGACCTGTAAAAAAAGGTGGTGGCATGGCCATCCTCTACTCAAACATTCTTAACATCTCACCATACCTTTCCCCAATTCCTGACTTCCTCCCAGCTGAAATCATCATCCTTAACTGCCACCCGAATCCCCACAAAAAAACTTGCAATTGCCTCTATCTACCTTCCTCCTGGTAACAATCTGCCCATTGTTGAAAACATCCTATCCTGGTTCTTCTACAACATACCATATGAGACACATATCCTTGGTGATGTCAACATCGATTGGTCCAAACTCACAACTGACTCCCCCAACTCAGTATCCACCTACACAGCTTCCACCAACTTATAACATCTCCCACTCGCTTCCATAAAAATTCCTCTTCCAGCTCCATAATAGAATGGATCCTTACCAGTTCCCCCCCACCAATACCACAATCCCACCACCTTACTTGACTCCCTCAGTGATCATCTCCCTACCACCATCTTAAGACACTACTCCCATATTCCTAAACCCCACCTTATCAAAGACTGTCAAAAACTATCGACTTTCAATTCATCCCAGTTTAACTCCATTCTCCACAACATAGATTGGTCCATTCTAAAACACCTCCCCCTAAACGATGCTGTAAGCAATTTCAATAGCATCTTCATGAATACTCTAAACTCCTTAACTCCCTATAGGAAGATCAGAGTAAAATCAAACCATGCTCCCTGGCTCTCCAAAGAGACTAGGTCCCTTATGAAACAGAGATCATACTTGGAAAACCTGGACTAAAACTAAACAACCACATTTTCTTCAAAAATACAGGCAACTGAGGAACCTTGCAAAAAAACATACAACTAATGACAAAAAGTTATACTATAGCTCTGCTCAGCTTAACAACAAATCCAATCCTCAAAAATTTTGGTCAACTCTCAACAACATACTCTATCCTGGAAAGCCCTCTAATCCCTCCCCATAACCTAACTCTTCTTCTCAGGAAACAGCTACCCTCCTGAATAAACACTTTATCTCTTCCATCCAAAATCTGGTAACCTCTAAGCCAAACTCTACTTCGACACCCACCTCTCCAAGTCCCACTAACACAACTTTGTTTTCTTTTGAGCCAGTTCCCATTACTTACATCAAATCTCTACTACTCAAGCTAAAACCTTGCTCTCCTTCCACTGACAATCTATCTCCTACATTCCTCAAACTTGCTGCTGACTCAATTGCCTATCCTGTATCTATACTAATTAATCGATCTATTCTGGAATCAACTGTCCCCACCCTTTGGAAATCTTTCTTCACTATCCCTCTTCATAAAGGTGGAAACTCCACTGACCCCTCAAACTACCAACCCATTGCCATTCTGTCCCCCCTCTCCAAGATATTAGAAAAATGTATTCACTCACAGCTTCTCAATCACCTCCTCACACACCACTTATTTACCCCTACCCAACATGGATTTTGTCCTCACCACAGCACCACCACTGCCCTCCTCTCCTTCACTCATATCATTGCAGAGGCCCTAGACAACAATAAACTAATTTCCTGTCTCTTCCTAGATCTCTCCAAAGCCTTTGATACTGTCTCTCATCCTTTATTACTATCCAAACTCACAAATCTCCACCTATCCCCCTCCGCACTTGCCTGGTTTAATAGTTACCTATCTGGCAGGGAACAATCTGTCATATGACTCTCATCCTCCTCACCTTTCCTTCCCATCTCCACTGGTGTTCCTCAAGGCTCCATTTTGGGACCCCTTTTGTTTAACATCTTCATCAATGATCTTTACACCTCATGCAAAGAATCCTCCCTTATTCAGTATGCCGATGACCACACATATCCATCTCAAATAACATTCCTGAACTACACTCACTGACCCAACAGGCCCTACTATCCACTGAACAATGGCTCTCTCACAACCTATTGATCCTAAATCCCAAAAAGACCAAACTCCTACTTTTCCTTCCTCGTTCTCTTTCTCATCACAAAACCTCCTTTTTTATTACATTTATTTATTTTATTTATTTTTATTTTACATTTGTTAACCGGGATGGTCCGACTGGATGAGGTCCATTTTCAGCGGAGGCCCAGGGAGAAAAGCTCCACATAAAGACAACTTTACATAACATACAAAAGCATTGTTATCAACAAACATTATTATCATTTTTTCTATAGTAGAAAGTTACACTGAGAGAAAAAAAAGAGAAGAAAAAAAAACAAATAAAAATGATCATATACATACATACATAAGTTAAATTTCATAGATAGTAACAGGCAAAGATAGGTTTCAATATAGGATGTTATGTTTATTGAGTGTGCAGAGGTAAAAAATACGAAGGAAGTATGGATATAGTATTATGTAGTACATGGACACAGCCATGAATCTCTAAGATATGATTTAAGCCTGTTTTTGAATTGTGAGGTATTTGGAGCAGAGGTCACAGCTAAGGGGAGGTTATTCCAGAATTTAGCTATAGAGTGTGAGAAAAGAGCTTTGCCTGCAGTGTTGTTGGCTGTGGAGATATAGAGAAGCGATTTACCAGCAGAACGAAGAAGATGGTTTGCTGTATAGTGTGTTACTAGTTGCTTTAGTGCTGGGATTTTGTCTGGGAATTTTAGAATATTATATCTGATGACTAGTTGGTGGAAAGTCAGTAGTTGTGAGAATTCCAGCCATTGAAGTTCCCTTAGTGGTAGGCAGTGATGGGTTCTGTAGATGGAACTGGTAGCAAACTTGGCCACTTTATTATAACAAGACTCAAGTTTGTCAAGGTCAGTTTTTTTGATGTGGGTCAGTATTGGTGCTGCATACATTAATGTGGACAGTAGGTGGGATTGGGCTAGGGTGACTCGTGCCTGATCTGAAATAAAGTTTTTGTGTCTATATAGTGTACTCATTTTTTTTGTGAACCTTTTTGATGGTTTGTGAGATATGGATGTCAAAGTGGAGGTTGCTATCTATTTCAATGCCTAGGAGTTTGGTATGTGGAGAAGGGGAGATTACAGTACCATTTGTGGAAGTGATAGGAAGGAGAGATGAGGGGTTCAGGATTTATTGGGGGTAAACAGGAGTAGTTTGGTTTTATTGGGGTTGAGGATAAGTTGGATATTTGAGATCCAGTTTTCCACTGAGGTAAATGATTCCTGGGTGAGTTGTTGAAGAGTGGTAAGTGATGGGGCTGAGCAGATTAGGGTGGAATCATCTGCATACTGTATGAGTGTGGCATTTTGAGTAGAGGTATGCAGATTGTTGGTGAAAATAGAAAAAAGAAGTGGACCTAGTATGGAGCCTTGGGGTACGCCTATTGTTGTGGGAAGAAGGGGTGATAGTGTGCCTTGCCATTTGACAGCTTGCTGTCTGTTGTAGAGGTAGTTTTTGAACCAGGCAATAGTGTTGGGGGCAAAGGATAAGGAGGTAAGAGAATCTGTTAGCAGGGGGTGAGAGACCATGTCAAAGGCCTTTGAGAGGTCTAGGAATGTGGCAGATACAAAGTTATTATTATTTCTATGTTGATTAACCAGGCTAGTGAAAGAGAGAAGAGTGGTAGTTGTACTGTGGTATGGATGGAAGCCATGTTGTGTGCTGGAGAGAAGGTTATTTGTATTTAGGAAGTGCATGACCTGGGAATGGATGCATTTCTCAAGTATCTTAGATATGGGAGGCAAGATGGCAATGGGGCCATAGTTAGAGAAATCATAAGAGTTGCCACCTTTATGAAGGGGAATAATATATGAAATTTTCCATATCTGTGGGATATAGGCTTCCTGGATGGAGTGGTTATTTTTGGTGGGGGTGAGTAGCTATTTTTAGATAGTTGAGTGGATAGTGTCTTGATTGATCTAGTAAAGTGGTGGTTAAATTGGGAGGCTGTGTCAGTATTATCATTAGTGGAGGTAGGAGCTGGAGTGGTGATTTTTACATGTTTTAATAGTGAGTTTATTGCATGCCAGAACTTCTGGGGGTTTTTGGAGTGTTTGGTTTGGATATTTAAGAAGTGGTTTTGCTTATCCAGTATTGTTTGTTTTTTAGCTTGATTCCTGAGTTGTTGGTAGGTTTGTCTGGATAGTGTAGTTTTATCTTTTTTCCAGGTTTTCCATGCTTTGTCTCAAGTTTTTAGTAAGGCTCTAGTGGACCTACTAAGCCAGGGAGCAAAGTTAACTTTAGCTCTAATCTTTCTTATGGGGGCTATTAGCTCAAGGATATAAGTAAGAGTACTACTGAAATAGTCAGCAGCTTGGTCTAGTTCAAGGCTGCGTAATGGTTCCCAGTTACATTTCTTTAGGGTATTGTTAAGATCATGTGGGTTAATACTGCGATCATCTCTGACTTGTTTAATAACTATGGGTTTGGGTATGTTAGGGTATTTATGAAGGAGGAACATGGGGAGGTGATCACTTAGACTGTCTGGTAAACAGCCTGTCTTATAATTATGTTCAGGGTATTTACCAGTGTCCAATCCAGTAACGAGTTCTTTTGGGATTTTTTTATCCACTCTAGTGGGTTCATTTAATAATTATGTTCAGGGTATTTACCAGTGTCCAATCCAGTAATGAGTTCTTTTGGGATTTTTTATCCACTCTAGTGGGTTCATGTAATAATTATGTTCAGGGTATTTACCAGTGTCCAATCCAGTAACGAGTTCTTTTGGGATTTTTTATCCACTCTAGTGGGTTCATTTAATAATTATGTTCAAGGTATTTACCAGTGTCCAATCCAGTAATGAGTTCTTTTGGGATTTTTTATCCACTCTAGTGGGTTCATTTAATAATTATGTTCAGGGTATTTACCAGTGTCCAATCCAGTAATGAGTTCTTTTGGGATTTTTTATCCACTCTAGTGGGTTCATGTAATAATTATGTTCAGGGTATTTACCAGTGTCCAATCCAGTAACGAGTTATTTTGGGATTTTTTATCCACTCTAGTGGGTTCATGTAATAATTATGTTCAGGGTATTTACCAGTGTCCAATCCAGTAACGAGTTCTTTTGGGATTTTTTATCCACTCTAGTGGGTTCATTTAATAATTATGTTCAGGGTATTTACCAGTGTCCAATCCAGTAACGAGTTCTTTTGGGATTTTTTATCCACTCTAGTGGGTTCATTTAATAACTATGTTCAGGGTAGCTACCAGTGTCCAATCCAGTAACGAGTTCTTTTGGGATTTTTTATCCACTCTAGTGGGTTCATTTAATAATTATGTTCAGGGTATTTACCAGTGTCCAATCCAGTAATGAGTTCTTTTGGGATTTTTTTATCCACTCTAGTGGGTTCATTTAATAATTATGTTCAGGGTATTTACCAGTGTCCAATCCAGTAACAAGTTCTTTTGGGATTTTTTATCCACTCTAGTGGGTTCATTTAATAATTATGTTCAGGGTATTTACCAGTGTCCAATCCAGTAACGAGTTCTTTTGGGATTTTTTATCCACTCTAGTGGGTTCATTTAATAATTATGTTCAGGGTATTTACCAGTGTCCAATCCAGTAACGAGTTCTTTTGGGATTTTTTATCCACTCTAGTGGGTTCATTTAATAATTATGTTCAGGGTATTTACCAGTGTCCAATACAGTAACGAGTTCTTTTGGGATTTTTTTATCCACTCTAGTGGGTTCATTTAATAATTATGTTCAGGGCATTTACCAGTGTCCAATCCCGTAACGATTTCTTTTGGGATTTTTTATCCACTCTAGTGGGTTCATTTATGAGTTGAGAAAAAACATATAAATCGATATGGTTAGCGGGTTTTTTGGAGTTACAAGTTAGCCAATCTAGGTTCAGGTCTCTTAATAGAATGGTCTCTTGAGGGAGGTTCTTATTAATCCATTGCAAGATGTCTTCAATTGTTGGGGAGTTGTTACCTGGAGGGATATAGGCACAGAGAATGTTGATACTTTTATTCTTATTTAGGAGTAGAACAGTGCCCAGGGTTTCGGCGTTATTAAATTTAGGTAGGGGAGTTTGCAGAGGCTGTACAGTAAGTGTATTTTTATAGAGAATTGCAATATCTCCTCCCTTTTTACCTAGTCTATCTTTTTGTAGGATGTTATATCCTGGAGGGAGTATTTCTTCTAACAATACAAATATCCAACCTGACACCCACACAAAACTCCTAGGGGTCATTATCAATGACATACTCAAGTTCAACATACACATACTCCAATGTATAAAACAAACAAACCAGAAACTAGGTCTGCTATATTGGAATAAAAAATTCCTAACCCCTGAATCTAGACTTACCCTGGGCTAGGCACTCCTCCTCCCCTACCTCTTATATGCCACCCCAGTTCTTACCAATATCCAGGCCTCCACTCTAAACAAACTGCAACAGACTTACCATAAAATAGCCAGATTCATTACTAACTCCCCATACAACTCACACCACTGCATTTCTTTAAACTCTCTTCAATGTCTTGAACTTCCCCAGTTTCTGCTATCTTATCAATTTCATATGCTACACTCTATTCTTTATAAACTCTCCTTCTGTTCATCTTTATCTTCCTTAGTCTCCATCTACATCCCATCCTGGACTCTCCATACTTCTAACCAACAATTACTTGATATCTACCACCCAAAAAGGTCAGTAGGCAAACTACTCTACAAACACTTCCTTGCTTGGAACAAACTTCCCCTTGACTTACGTTCAATCTCACACTTTAAAAATGAACTAAATGCTTATTTTCTCAATTCCAGAACCTGCCCTTGCCATGACCCCATCTAGTCTTCCTTCCCTTTATGTACCCTCAAAAGGACCATACTTAGTACCTCATTACACCTTTTTCTCCAATGTGTCTACTATGCATTTGCACAATTTTATACAAACAAAAAATGTTCATTGTTGACCTACTGAACTATATCAATGTAAAATTGTTACTTAGCTTCTTTTTAATGCAACTTTAACTTTATGTATGTATCCCAACATATGTGAACCGTTTTGCTATAACTGCTATTATATCAATATTGTTTAAAATTGTACTTGTTTTAAAATGTATTACTGGAGCTTTTCTCCTCGGGTCTCGACTGAAAATGGGCCACAAGCCCAGTTGGACAAACCCGGTTAACAAATGTCAATAAATAAATAAATAAATAAATAAATAAGCAGGAAAAGCCAGCAGCTGCATCTCATGCATACAATTGAAGGCGGCCTGTCTTACACATTAGCCAGAGTCAGACATTTTACAAAATGTGGAAAGGACAGCTCTTATTCATAACTTTGAGAAATTCCTTTCAGAATATAGTTATTGCAAGAAATTCAAAAACTTTCTGATGATGAATGAACAAACTTTGGTGTTCAGTAGAGCAATTACCATAGGTTACATACTCTGCAGAGTGTGATATTCATCAGGCAACAACGAATCTATCTGGCAAAGCAGGGAGCTTCAGATAATCCATCTGAGGCAGGTAATGTGCAATGCACAGAAAGGCTGCCATTTGGCAGCATTACTTTAAAATGCCCTTACTAAGGACCCTCAGTTGGTGTTATATTAATTTTAATAGCAGGTCCTTGATATACTTCGTGCTACTAATGTACAACACTGTAGCAACTTCAGCAGGGTCAGACCAGGGGTGATGTGCATTTTAGTTCATGAGACTATGTGTTTGTCTGCATGACCCAGTGATGTGAATTGTTTTGCATCCAAACTGGCAGTGTTTGAGTCACTTTACGCTAAAGGTGCAGTCTCTGAGATCAGGGAGCATAGTATGTGTTAGCAGAAATAGCAAACTTTGGCTTCCTTTCTGCAGTGGGACAATGTATACCACATAGTCCTTTCTCTTGGCACAGTCATGGGATTTCAGTGCATTTTCATCCTCTAGCCCTCTTGTCGGAACCACTGTGTCTGATATCCGCTACAAGCCTATAGTTCAGCCTGGTTTTCTGCATTGTATTTTAAAGTTAATGTGTGCACCTACAACCCATACCCTACTGCCCTTCTAATTACATTTTACCTGCCTTGTAATATCACTAAACTGTTCATGTCTGTTCGCTTTACAGCAGAAGTCCCACAGCACCATGAGAAGTTAAGTAACTTGCTTAAGGACATACTTTATTTAAAGAGCTGCTGAGATTCAACCCCAGACCTTAAGCTTTGTAGCCCAAGTCCTTAAGTAATTTGCAGTGCGACTTCACAGCTTAACACCTTAATCACTTCCTGGCACTTTCTGGCACAGTGCAGTATTTCTGAACTATGTATTTTAGTGTATTAGGGTTATTGGCAGGATTTCTTTATATAGCAACAGGTACAGCTCAGTAATTGTATATAAATGCAAACGTCAGTCAGATCACTTAAATGAGATGCTCTTTTTGTAAATTAGTATCATTGATGCCAAGAATTTGGAATAAATATTCATGAATAATGTAACAGGTTAATTTACATCAGTAAACTTAACAGGTGCATTCATTACCATAGTCATCAAATCCTGAAAACTGTTTTTGTACGACTGTTCACAGTGTCACTAGTTTATTCCTCAGCAGTTCCATTAATAGTGCACTTATGTCAGACAGATTGGAAATGAGGTTTGATAAACACAAAATTATACACATACAGCTGTTTACTTTCTGACATCTTCTGAAGAGCTCTCAAAATGCCTGGTGTTAAAGCATCATTACTCAATGTGTCTTGTACAGCTTCTATTTAAAAGTTATTCTTACTCTGCAGTTTTTCGTTTGCATCAGGTTCGGGAACATACCTGGAGCACTCTGCAGCACACCTGAATTAGCTTGTATACAGGGTGTTTTACATTTTCTCTACAGATTAGTATATCAAGAAACAATATTTACTACTCCTTGTGGGATTTCCAGTAGCCATGATAAAATGTTATGAAAATGATTTGATGCACGGGCCATGTATGTCAAAAATAATGCTTTAAAATTAATCTAAGTGGTATATTAAATGCAAATATATTAAAGATTTATTCATGAATTTGCATTTAATTAAATATCTGACCTATTGGCAGTTTAGGAAAGATGATTGTGGCTAAGAACTGCTGGAGAGTTTCATTGTGTAATCCTGGGCTTGATTCCATTGATTTCCAATACTCCAACTCTGTGTGGCTAACTAGATACTGGTATACTGCCCTTTGGTTACCCCCCAGAAAAGGGATTTGTGTCTAGTGGGTTTACCTGCTTAATAAAAAGTGCTGGTAGTATCTTTTCCATCGGCACTGATATTCCACTCTGTATTCTGCAGGGGAATACTACCAACTATCTATTGTCTAGTTTTAAGTCTTTAGTTCATGATAAACGCAAAGTTCATATGTGCTTCATCATTACCATCTAACTTTATATGCTGACTTTGTTTTACAATGGTATCACATTGTCCCCATTTTTAAGTTCGAGCTGCAGCTGACTACATTAATACCCCTTCCCAAACTGGTGACAGCATTAATACCCCTTCCCAAATGGGTTCTGTGCACATTTAGCAGTGAATTTCTTCAAGTGCGGTTTGCAGTACAAATCCTACCCAGCTAAACAAGCATTTATTCCATGCAGAACAACATTTTGTCAGGCTAGCAAAGAGAAATACTACTGTCAGCACATGAAATTCGAATGCCTCGTCTTTTCCCTGATTTCATATCGATGCAACCTGATGGAGAGATTATAAAACAGAAGAGGGAAAATGCAAACAGAAAAAAAATTAGTTGATAGTCTAGGTGCCAATAATTATGGTGTTGGTATTTACCATTTTGCAATTAGTAAATATAATCTTCCTCTCCTGCAAATGTACATAACATTGTTTTTAACGTAATCAACAACATTATAAGGAGTGTGATCTGATAATACAAGGCTTTGCCTTCAGAAACTAACCTAAGATGGAATAACTATGAATTCCAAAACTTGCTGTTATACCTTTCAAACACTTTCACAGGGGGCTTTATCCCACCCCTGCTATTTATATATGCTAACTGTACTAATCCTGAGCTCTTCTTCCCTTGGAGTTGAGTGCATCCTCAGAGATTCCAGTCTTAGAATTCATATTTATTCTCCCATTTGCATTTATAATTCATAGAAGAATCTGTAACATCACAATAATGGTTTTTGAACATTCCGTTAAGAACCTATATCTATCTTCAACCAAAGATACAGCACCCACGTAAGAGTCTGCTCATCTAACAATGGATGCTGCTTTCATTTTGTCCATGTAGTGTGACAGGGTGTCCTGCATAAAAACTGAAACATGAACCTTTCAGACACATCCTGCAAATTTATCATGCTGTTGATGGGTGCTGACATATTACATTCGGTTCTGTTATCAGGCTTCATGCTCACTTACTTATTTTGTTTGCATCTCTTCTGATTTTTTTTGTCCTTTTCCACATCTCAAAATTAACATTTGTCTGTGCAATTATCTCATTTTGTTTTACTTTCTCTGCACTAGTCTGATAAGCATTTCTTCAGCTTTCTAACTCTTAAATATTGCTAGCTACAGATCATGGCTCTGTTTGTTTTATATATATATATATATATATATATATATATATATATATATATTTTTTTTTTTTTTGCCAAGTGGATTATTTGGTAAAATGTTAAAATGTTACTAGAAGCATTACATGCTTGTCTTAAATGAGTAGAGTCACAGTTAAAGCAATGATCTCTTATATGAGTTGGCATTTCTTGAGTTGATCTTAAATGGTAGGTATTTTTGGTTTTTAAATAGGCACTTTCATTTAGCCAATGACCATTTTCAATTTGCTAGACTTCAGATATAAAAGATCTAAATTACATGTACCCTATTTAAATGGTTTCATAAGCAGTCAATACAAATCAGTTTTACGATTATAAAACAAAATCATAAAAACGAATCTACAAAAAAAAAAAAAAAAAGACTTGACTTTGGTTTACTAAAGTGAAGCACACATCCTACAGGATACTTTAGACAATTTTACTGCTGTCTGCTAGGCCATCATATGATGGTGATTTGAAGTAAGTTTTTATAGTGGGCTGCACTGTCTGTGTTCCCCGTTGTTAGTCTCTGACCCAGTTTCTAAGCATGCCACCTCTGTGATTACATCTGTTTGGAGAAAGGGGTATTGAGTCATTTTCTTCTTTTCCAAGTCTGTGAGACCTCAATGGTAACATATTTAGAGATCAGGGAGTGAAGCCATGTGGGATAACGGGGGTAGAGACCTCCTACAAAACAATAAGATAAAATAAAATAAAAAAAAGTAAAATCGTGTTTTTTGTTAAGTTACCTCTGTGGGTATAGTGCAACTGGTAAATAAGGCACATCAATATAATCAAATAGCTCCCTTTTAAAAGGGGTGTAAATTAAAACACCTTTCATTTGTTTATGCATCCAGTGATACCTGCCATCGAACCTTCCAGAAACATTGTCATTTTGTTTTTGTAGTACAAGATCAAGCAAGATATAGTCACCTTGTTTTATTTTAAATTACTTACTATGATGCTGAGGTACTCACCATACAGGTGGCAAGTAGGAGAGTGCAGATGATTATAGTCTATTAGATAGGCCTTACTTTTATACTTCAAGCTCAAGTCCTGATGAATTACCCAAAACATTTGGCAGGCAGCTGAATGTTGAAGGATGGAGCAGGATTTAGGTCCAGCAAGAGGACATGAGACAAGACTTTCATGGTTTGAATAAAGATCATGGGTCATATATGTCACTTGCTATGTTCTAGGCCTTTCTAAAGCAAGGAGCATTTTGGATTAGCAAACTTTTGTTAAGTCCAGTAGAACAGGAAATTAAACTACTTGTGGGGGGGTGAAAAACTGGTTCCTTACGAGACTGTTGAGCAGATAGATCATTTGTAGCCACGCTTCGAGATTCAATCTGTCAATACCTTACAACCACCCAATTTCTTCACCTGTCAATGAAAGCTTGAGGGTCCAGATCAGAGGTGAATTTATGTTTCTCATTCATTTGTCTCGGTTGCATTTGAAGAGGGCCAGAGATCCACTTTGTTTGACATTTCAGAGAAGTCTAGTACATGAAAGATGGATCCTTTCAGAGTGATATATATCTTACCAGCATGTCTTCCTTATAGTGTAGTGGGAGTTTAGTTAATTAGAGTAGATGTTTAAGGTGTTTGTTTTGTGGATGCATAGTACTGGATCCTTTGAGGCTCTATAGACAAGGCAAAGATCCCCCTTCAAAAGTCTGTAAAGAAACAAAAGAGAGAAAGTGCTTTCAGGAGGTCTATGTAACAAAAGTAAAACATGCCCTTGATTTTCTTTGTGAGGAGAAGCTTCACTCTTTAGAGCTGACTCATATGTTTACACGAGCACAGAACAAAATTCTGTTATGGGTCTGGTAAAGAAAGAGCAGAAAAGGATAATAACTGCTCTTGTCTTTTTTCAAAACACCACATCATGTAATGGTTCAGGGCTTCAATCACTGACCAGTTTCAAAGAGGACAAGATATTTTTAGACAAATAAGAGAAAATGAGATATAGGGGTACTTTCCCCTCACTGATGGGCAGGTACACTGTGAATGTTGCAAAACATGGTGAACCACAGTGAGCCTGTGTTCATGACCCTATCAGATTCAGTATCAGCTGTTTGAGGCATTACTGAGAAGGGCATTAAACTATGCTGGCATTAATCCAACTCTTTTTGACAGACTGTTTAGAACTGAAAGGAACACTTAGCTGTCAAAAATAAGCATATGAGTGAAGCCATGAAGCAAACTGGCAGATGGAGTCCAAAGACCTTTTTGGTATAGATTATGTAAACAAATTATAATAGGAGTTCATAGTCACATAAGGAGATCACTAGAGGATTGATATGAAGGTACAGGACAGATACCACAAAAAAAGGATTATACCAGCTACCTGTTAACCGTTTTGTTTTCTTTGGCAGTATTAAGACAATATAGTTCTTAGTTTACTTAATTTTCATGGTGCCAGAAAAGATTTGCAGGAACCCAGATTGGGTTTGGCATCTTGAAGTTTAAGTTAGAGTGGAGAGGAGTCTAGGGGATCCACTGGTCCCAGCTGATTACTGTAGCCAGTGATATGGCAAGAACAACCAAAAGACCAGCAGCATGATTTTTACAAATGAGGTTAATGATCTGGGAGTTGTTCCAAACAAGGACTTGTTCCATATGATGTTAAAAGATAGATATGAATGAATATCTTTAAACCATTTTTTCCAGATGTTGTAATCCCTTGGTCAAGCATAGTTCTGCAACTTATGCATGGAAAATCTGACCTAGAGAGATTATGATCCAAAAGCAGGAAGATCTAAAGGAAAAGGACACATCCTAGTCAGATGGAGGGCAACTGTGCATAGGTGAACCAGTTCAGTCCATATTTTCGATTCTTGCTGTAACAGATATGGGAAAGAAAGGAAAGATAAACAAATAAAGTTTTTTTTCTGGGTCCAAGGAAGAGTATAAAAAATGTATATATATGTATACACACACACACACACACATATATATATATATATATATATATACACACACACACACACATACACATATATATATATATATATATATATATATATATGAAACAAGGGCAAGGTTTGGCGATGGAAGGGATGGGAATGGGAATTAGGGATGACATTAAGGAGGTACCCATCCATCTATCCATCCTCAACCTCTTTTTCCCATTTTGCGCATGGGTTATGGGTATCACTTCAATAGTGACAATTATCTCAAGCTAAGATTTACACTGCCAGGTGGCTAGCCCTGCCACGGTAGTTCATCTGTACCACTCACTTGCACACACACTCGCACCTACGGCCAGTTTAGTGTGTCCAATCCACTTACTGCATGTCTTTGGAATATATATATATATATATATATTGAAAAGGGGGGGCTTCCCTGGCCTACTTCACTGAGGTAACAACTAGAAAGTTAATAGGGGAGGAGGACACAGTTTGTGCATGACATAGACTGCAATCTGGTGGGCAGAAGAACTCTAGGTAGGGTATGAAGGATTCACATATCTACCAAACAAATTCGACGATCAACAAACCAAAGTCAGAAAACTGCCACATGATACAATAAGGTACCACGTAGTTCCAAACTATTTATATAAATAGTTTGGAACTTTGTTCATCGTGGTGGCAGTTTTCTGGACTGGTTGCTGTATATTATTTGGTTTGTTGGATTCACATATGTCTTTCACTGGGGGAGGGGGACAAATGCCCCCTCAATAAATTCAGATGAAAAGGGGATGCTGATATGATATCGCATACAAGTATCATAACAAACGTAAGGGGATACATCCTCTAGCAATGTGAGTTGGAGGAGGTGCCCACTAGATGACATTGTTATAGGTAGGTAGATGATAATCCCACAAATGGGATGCAGCTTAAAAGCTTGCATTCCCCCAGAGTGGGTTGCGCTAATAGAACATGTTCCTCAACCCTGGCAGCCTTCAGCATGATTAACTGTTAGGTTTTACCTCATATCATGCATTCCGGCCCCAAAACCCGGACCACACCACAAAAGGAGGGGGTGTATCCATATTCATAAAGGATACTCACACCTCCAGGTTGGTGGCAACGCATAAGCTCGGAAACCATCCAGGTGCAACTAACCATAGGCAAAACTGCTCTACAAATTGTAGCATGCTACAGGCCACCCTCTCAAACTCAGGAACCCCACACAGCCTTCCTGAAGACACTGGAGGGTATAAATGTATCTCCAAACACCATCATATTGGGTGACTTCAACTACCCGAATATAGACTGGGAACATTACTCAAGCCCTAACTTTCTAGCCCAATGGTTCCTGGAGTTCATAAATTAAATGCCATGGAACAGCTAGTCACTGTTCCCACGAAAGGAGAAAATATACTAGATCTGACTGTCAGAAACATGGGGACAAAATGCTCCACACCGAAGTATATCCCTCATTGGTGAGATCTGATCATAAACTAATCTCACTGGAAATCCACATCCCGCCCCCACCCCAAGCAAAAAGACCATAGTGAAGAACTTCTAAAGCAAACTTCACACTACTCAAGACTGGTGTGGTATCCTTCAAGGCCCCTGAGCCAGAGGAAACCACAACCCAAGCTGGAAGCCCTTACAAATGCCTTCTATGAACACCTCCAGGACTGCATGGATCAGGCAATCCCAAATAAAACCAAGACTCTTTCCACAAAGGGCAAACGTCCAGTCTGGTGGACCCCAGCCATTAACAAACTTTACAATAAGAGGAGAAAGCTATTACATGATAGAACAAAATCCATAAAAGGGAAGTCACCCTGATCATTATTAGTAAAAAATACGAGCACTCATAAAATCAACTAAGGCCAATTTTGAGAGAAAAATTGCCATGGATTCAAAGGACAATCATAAGGCCTTTTTCAGCTATGTTAGGAACCTGGGTGGAAACTCCCAGATATGCTCAGAATTAGTCCAAAATGATACAAAAATCACTGAACCCACAGACATTGCCAACATACTGGCAGACAGGTTCAGTGCAAACTTCACCCCTCTCCCCTAAAGGAGAGATAACTATCCCAGCCGAGTGTAGCCTCCCGGACATCTCAAATGCGCAGGTGAAAGCTGCTCTCTCTAAAGCTAAAAACACAGCATCAATGGGACCGGATGGTGTCCCCAGCTGTGTGCTACACGAGCTAAATGAGGAATTAAACCCGCACATAAGGCAGCTGTTTAATCTCAGCCTTACCACAGGATACGTGCTCAAGGAGTGGCGACGGCAACTGTGGTCCCACTCCACAAAGGCGGTGCCTCACGGACCCTGGTAATTACCGCCCCATAAGCTTAACAAGTCTAGTCTGCAAAGCTATGGAGAGGATCATAATGGAGCTCATAAACAAAGATATAGGGGACTTGCAGACATTGGACCCTACCCAGTTTGGCTTTGTCAAGGGAAGATCATGCCTTTTGAACTTGGTTGACTTCTTCGAAACAGTCACCAAGGCCATTGATGAGGGAAAGGCAGTCCATACAGCCTACCTTGACCTTGCAAAGGCTATCAACACAATACCCCACTGGTATTGTAGAAAAACTTACCAGCTTAAATGTAAACCCATATGTCACAAGATGGGTTGCAAACTGGCTTAAGGACAGAACCCACAGGGTTAGAGTTGCTGGCGCTGTGTCAGACTCCAAGCCGGTCACAAGTGGTGTCCCACAGGGCTCGGTCCTTGGCCCCCTATTGTTTGGCATCTACTTCTCAGAAGTACAGGCCAACATGGGAGGACTTTATTGACAAAGTTTGCAGACGACTGCAAACTGGGCCATAGTGGAAAGTGCATCGGACAGGGATATCCTTCAGAAGGGACTCACGGAAACAGATAGCTGGTGCCAGAGCCATGGCCTGAAGTTAAACGCCAAAAAATGTATAGTCATACCCTTCGGGAAAAACAGGGTAACCCCAAGCTACCATATAGGTGGCAATCCACTAAGCACAGAAGAGGTTATCAGGGACCTGGTACCCAGGTTGACAGTGGCCTTTCTTTTGACACTCACATTGCTAAAGTGGTTAGAAAGACCTTCTACATTGCCCACCTGATCATGAAGGGATTCACATCCAGATCTAGTGAGGTCATTGTTCCCCTGTACTCTTCACTTATCAGACCAATGATCGAGTACAATGCCCCATTCGGGATGTATCTCACCCGACATCTGCAGCAATTGGAGAGACCCCAAAAGTTCCTCACCAAAAGGATAAAGGGACTCCAAAATCTGTCATATGCTGCCAGATTGAAGAAACTCCAGCTCTATTCAGTCGCATACCGCCTGCTCAGAGGTGACATGTGCCTGACATACAAGGCCATGTCCAACCCGGAATTAATGGACATGCTCCACCTCAAAAATCCAAATCCACCAAAACCACTAGAGCAAGCGACTTAAACCTTAGCACGGATATAAATAGGACGTGCTGGAGGGATAGATTTATCACTCAGAGACTCCCTATGCTGTGGAATAAAATCCCGGTCCATGTGAGGCAGAGCACCTCGCTGACTCTGTTCAAGAGAAATCTAGACCTGTGGATGGGAGATCGTAGGTTTACCCCAGGAATCATCTCTGTGTCACTGCTGGACAGAGGCACAACAAACTAATGGGCACAGTATTTTTTCATATAAGGGGTGGCGTAAGCCACAATAATTTGGGCTAGGCTTATAAATGCCTTAGGGCAGATAGCCTAGTATAAACCTATGAACCTATGAACCTATGAACCTATGACAGTAACTGAGCTTTAAAGGTGATAGGGATCATTGAAAGTTGACCCAAACTGCTACATGATTTTAGGTTGGCAACAAAAAGGTCAGACTAGTATTAAATGCCTGGCAACACTGTCTTATGCCATTGGTAGGGATAAACTGGTGAAGGAATTGATGTGATACTATCTGAAAAATAATTTCTCTTTTGATGTTTGAACTTAAGTATGTTGTTTTGGATGACTTGAAATAAAGGACATATCAAATGTTATTAATTAGGGCGGCCACAGTGGTGCAGAAGTTAGCATTGCCACCTCACAGCAAGAGGTTCTCCGGTTCTATCCTCGACTGGGGTGCCTTCTGTGCGGAGTCTGCATGTCTTCCCTGTGGTCGCGTGGGTTTCCTCTGGGTGCTCCAGTTTCCTCCCACATTCCAAAGACATGCTGTAGGTGGATTGGACACTCTAAATTGGTCCTAGGTGTGAGTGTGTGCATGTGTGTGCCCTCTGTGGAAGGTTGGGCGCTAGCATGGCAACTCAACACCGTAAAACTCCACTGCCAATCATGAGCAGACAGGTGATCCACTGTGGCAACCCCTAACCGGGAAAAGCCGAAAGAAGAAGAAGATCAAATGTTATTACTATTTATGTAGAAATTATGCATTTATAGAAGTTGGACAATAATCTGCAACCTATTAAATAAAATGCCCCAAGATACGTGCTCATCACACCTCGTGATAAAGTATTGACTGAACCAAGGCCAGAATACAGTGTGATTGGTCTTTTTTGATGGAATGTTGCATGAATAAGTAGAGTTACTTGTCTGAGTTATATCTTGCATGTTTCCTGTTACTATTTTTTATTTGTTTATAAATATTTGTTTGTCTGTGTTTTACGTACTGCTTTTAATTGCATATTTTCATTAAAGATGGCTGCTTGAAAAAAGAAAGAAAAAATGAAAGTAAGAAAAAGAAACAAACAAAGTAAAAAAATCTGTTTTGCTCTGAATATGCATGTAGGCCGGACAAAGAGGCCCTCGTTCAGCCACAGAAAGGTAAGCGTACAAAAAATATATTCACAAATGTAATGATATCATCAGTGAGTTATAGTATTTTAGAATATTGTGACATGCAACAATTACTGGATGTCATACACAAACATAAAAGAAAATTAAGAGGAAACTGACATTCAGCACATTTAATCCCAAAGCACTACAGCCAGTATCAAACTGCATTACAAAGTGGGTGCAATTAACAAGTACAGAATTGTAAAGTACAGCTAGTGCCGTCAAACCATCCCTTAACTATATGCACATAGAGAAGAACCTTCTTTATAATAAGATAAAGGATAACTGAGTAAAGACGGAGAAGAGAAGGGAAGAGGAGAGGAGAGGAGAAGAGAGGAGAAGATAGGCATTTGAAAGGCATGCGTGAATGGGCGTGCCTTCGTTAAAGGTTGGGCATCAGAGCTGGCACCTCGGCACTGTAAAAATCTACTGCCAATCATTAGCGGACCGAAGTTCCGCTGTGGCGACCCCTAACCGGGAAAAGCCAAAATAAAAACAACACAAACTAAATACTGGCCTTCACTACCGAAAACATTGTGTGTGTCAATGTTCTGCTGGAGCAATCATCCCTCTTACATCAGGGTTCAGGACCCTTGCAATTCCAGCAATTACTGTATTTTCATAGCTTCATGGTTAAGCTATCATTCTGCAGAGTATTACAAATGTAGCAGATAACCAGAGTTCAGAATCAAACCATGTACTTTGCATCTGTGTATTAAAGACCTTAACCATTATGCCACCCCCCCCCCCCAAAAAAAAGGGCACTGCACTGGCTGGGAATTCTCAGATTACAGTCTCAGCAATTATTGTATTTTCAAATTAAACCAAAGTTAATATTTCACTGTCCTCAGTCCCTAAATGTGCTTTTGTTTTTTAATAATGTCACTAATTTTTGCTCCTTTGCTTAGCTAATCAAGATAAGCTTCCTCTTTCTAGTGCTACTTATAGCAGCATTTTCTGTTAACTTGTCTTCCTCTGTCATTCCCTGACTTCTCCTCTCTACCCTACAATTTTCATTTTATACTCTGTATTTCATGCAAACATGGGGAAAAAACATTCCTCTTTAAGTCAGCCTTATTTGTTGCATCTGGTATTGTATCCTACATCGACAATTTTTATTAATTTGTTAACTAGGTAAGCCAACCAGGAAACAAAACCCAGGAAGTACAGGATGAAACTCATTAGTAGCCTGAGATCTTTTATCCTGCATGCTAGGATGACATTTCATACATTTTGAACTCATTGTATCTGTATTCCTTGCATGCAACAACACATGTACTTCCCATGATCCATGCAGTGACCTGTTTGCAGGCAATTCGGAGAGAAAGGTTGAGTGAGAAAGGGGAAGCTGGGAGTTTACAAGAAAATGCTATTATAAAATTCAGATGCACATAATTATGTACTTCAGAAATTTAACTGAATTGTATAACATTTTACATATTTCATTATGTTAAGAGCTAGTGCTTCCCACTTACGTTTAGTGAGATAACATATATTCTTTAGCCATTCGGATTTGTCCTTTCGATATATCTGTTTAATGTAGTGTCACAATACAGAATATTTGTCTTCAGCTTGTTACTGTGGAGTGAATGTATAAATCCATCTGCTTGCACTTTGAGCCAAATGACAGCAAAGGCCATTCCACCAGTGAGAAGCTATATATCAAGATAGTCAAGGAACAGAAAAAGTATATATCTTAGGAGCAAGGAAATGAGGAGGAAGAACTATCAGCCAACAAGGAAATGAGGAGGAAGAACTATCAGCCAACAAGGAAATGAGGAGGAAGAACTATCAGCCAACAAGGAAATGAGGAGGAAGAACTATCAGCCAACAAGGAAATGAGGAGGAAGAACTATCAGCCAACAAGGAAATGAGGAAGAACTATCAGCCAACAAGGAAATGAGGAAGAAGAACTATCAGCCAACAAGGAAATGAGGAGGAAGAACTATCAGCCAACAAGGAAATGAGGAGGAAGAACTATCAGCCAACAAGGAAATGAGGAAGAACTATCAGCCAACAAGGAAATGAGGAAGAACTATCAGCCAACAAGGAAATGAGGAAGAAGAACTATCAGCCAACAAGGAAATGAGGAGGAAGAACTATCAGCCAACAAGGAAATGAGGAGGAAGAACTATCAGCCAACAAGGAAATGAGGAGGAAGAACTATCAGCCAACAAGGAAATGAAGAAGAACTATCAGCCAACAAGGAAATGAGGAGGAAGAACTATCAGCCAACAAACTGCTTAAAAGATTAAAACAACAACAGCCAATGTTGATAGTTTATTTCTGTAAGACGGGAGAATACGAGTTTTCACTGAGCTAGTCAAAGCTGAGAACCGCCTTTATGTTCATAACCAAATGTTAAATGACAAAAATGGAATTCATCCAAGATATTCCCCTCTTCCAAGGTGAACACTATGTTTTCTACTTCAGTTATCAGAAGTAGAAACTAGAAAATGATTAAAACATAAGCATCATTTCAGTTCTTTTTTTCCCATTTTATTCAAAGTAATTTCACTTTTAAAGCCTAACTGAAGGCATGTTTTCTGTGTGTGAGTATTAGAATTATCCTCCTATATAAGGGGCGTGCATGATGCAAAGCCCCGTGCATGAGGACAGGGGTGCTGGCAGTTTGCTTCACACTATTGCCAGGCATGGCTAGTAACTTGTTTTTCTATGAAGAAACTTTGAAAGGAATGGTTTGATTGTTTGTGACAGCGTAACATGCCATATCTGATTATATTGGCTTTCTCTGATGGCTGAGCTCATCTAATCTATCCCTGAAGTCACTTAACATACTATTTCACTTCCGTTCCTCCCATTCCTACTCATCATTCTTTTTCTTTCAGTCTCATGTCCTCTTGAATGCTATTGTAGGTCAGCCTGACATTACACAATCCAGCAGCTGTCTTGAACTCCACAACCTTCTACGTGAAGCACAATCGCAAGTTCATGGAGGAGCAGGCCTCATATCTACTGCCTGTGCTTCTTCTCTGTCTTTCTGGTTCAGAATGGTGCCTTCACATCTCCTTCATGTGGCCTTCTCCACTCATCTGCAGTGAGGAAAGCTCTATCTCCTCTAGTGTCTGTTCATGTCTCTTTTCCTCCATCCCTTCCACCATCTGGTGACTTCCTTCTGGGTGCTTAAGCAGCCTGCCTTTGATCTCCTTCTATGGCCCACAGAACGGTACATAGATCTTAACCTGTGGCTTAGCCTTGGCCTAGTAATGTGGGAGCATTATCTGTTTACATCTGAAATATATCCCCTTTAAAGATACACCCCCATATTTTGTTTGCTTCTACCACTACTGTCTCACTCTTTGCCTAGTGGTCCAGTCTACGTTTGGTCAACTTCTTCATATTATTTTCCTGATATGCTTCCATCGGTTCCACTCCCCAAGGTAATGATTTACATCAGTATTGCTATGGTGTATATACAGCACTTTGCATGTGTCTGCAAAGAACCTCAATTGCCATCTTTCTGCACAACAGGCCAACCTTTCCATATCCTTCCTTAGGCTCCCCCATCCTCCACTGCTGTGCCTATGTTTGTGTTATTACTCCCAGGTATACTAGTAAAAAAATGTAACAATACTCATAAGGTGAAGCACACTCTTTTTATAGTCCCACTCCATTTTGATTGTTGCCCAGTAAATACACCTGTTTATTGGCATGCTGCATGCAGACCCAGCCTTTATTCGTACCAGCTGATGTGCCTAAGGCTAGGTCAGTTAAAGCTTTTAACAAGTTGTTTCCACTACAAAAGTACATTGTTTGACTCTTTCCACCACCATTAATCTACTGTGTGACTCTCAGCAAGTCACTTAAATAGACAGAGCCCTCAGATTACCCTTGTTAAATAGACAGAGCCCTCAGATTACCCTTGTTAAATAGACAGAGCCCTCAGATTACCCTTGTTAAATAGAGAGAGCCCTCTGATTACCCTTGTTAAATAGACAGAGCCCTCAGATTACCCTTGTTAAATAGACAGAGCCCTCAGATTACCCTTGTTAAATAGACAGAGCCCTCAGATTACCCTTGTTAAATAGAGAGAGCCCTCAAATTACCCTTGGAAAGGAACACATGTCCAGTAGGCTTAACTAGTTAACCGATCTCTAAAATAAAATAAAAAAGGCACAGGAACTATTTACTAATAGGCATGCCCTACAGACAAAAGTGGACTCCTGGATATTTTGATGTTATTGGAGGAGGCAAGGTACAACATAATAAATAAAACAACAGATCTGACAATGAATATCCTCATGAAAGTAGTCAGATCTGAAGAATATGGCTGAAACATGGCTAGACAAATACATCTGACAGTACTAGCTAGCATTTCTGTGAATATCTGTTGCATTAAACCAGCTTGTAAGCTCACCAGTGCCTGGATAGTCTAATAAAATATGTGATTAACAGAGAAAAAAATGCCTTAAATGAAACATTCAGCATACCTGTAACCATATACAAGCAAGCGATCTGGCTATATTAGTCAATCAGTTCATCTGTGTTGTATACATGCACACAATAATAAATTTTCATTAAGTATTTGTGACACAAATTACTTCAAAAAGCTGCATAGAAATACTGTGTGCATCATGCAGTCATGCAACAGCAGACAACGCTTTACAGACACTATTGGAAATCCAGCTTAAGAGATGGCACAAAGAAAGCTACTCCTGGAAGTTAAGTGTAACTTGAAGTCAAAAAAACATGAATGGAGAACATACTAATACAAGATAAAATGTTAACATATAAAATTCTGATGAGACTGGGGAGGCTTTTTGGAGCTTTAATCCACATTTTCTCCCCTGCAGCCAAGTGGCTACTTAGTATCCAGAGCAGCAGTTTAAGGGCAGTAGAGTAGAAACTGCAAACGCTGACTGCAGTGACCTCAATAATTCTTATCAGACATAATTGGACTTTGGACTCTGAATTTATATTATGATTCCAGCAGGTGGTTTGTGGACGTACTGAAAGAATGGTAATAAGAAACTCTAAGCTATGTACTTAAATCACTCTGCACCAAGGAAAGAAGGGACTATATGGCCTATAATGCTTGCTTTTTATTGCATTTTCAAGATTCAGGTTACAAAATTGACTGTGAGTGTAGTCCAGTGACTATGTGATCATGGAAACATAAAAATGTATTACTTTAGATTTCTAACTACATCTGGTTAACTTTCATTAAAAAAGAATACATATACATATATATATACATATAGACAGAGAGAGAGAGAGAGAGAAAGAGAGATT